>NW_018127909.1:3529931-3559840 GCF_001952655.1 Monopterus albus | reverse complement strand
CTATGCATAATCGTGACCAGCTCGGCCTCCTACATCTCTTGTATTTAAGTGACACAGTGGAGAGCAAAGGGAAGGTACCCATATTATGCCACCGCCTCAGAAAGTGTTTTTCAAGGAATAATGATTATAGTATTGTTTTACTCCAGAAAGCACCATGATTAGTAGTTTTATAACAGGTACAGTACTTCCTCAGACACAGTGTGTCACACAATGTAAAATATCCACTGAATTGTGACATAGCAGTTAATTATTATGTATATGCTAATCAAACTGCTACTTAGTGTGTTGCTTAGCAACCTTGTTGTTTAGTTATTTCCATTAATTGTTTAATAAAAGAATAATATGCTATTATCATCAGTAACTATATTCATTATGCTTTTGCACTTGCTTTCTTTGTCCCTTGGTGCTCACCATCCAATAATGACTAACTGCGCTGTTTGTGCAGCCTCTCACAGCTTGTCAAATAAATAACAGATTTGATTTTGTAATCAAGCACGCACATAGGCCCTGATTATATTACTGATAAAGAATCAATGCATGAATCCATGTGCGAATTAAATGCAGTGACAGAAAGATTTTTATTCTTATTTATCAAATCAAATCAAATTTTATTTGTGTAGCACCAAATCACAACACAAGTCATCTCAGGACACTTTACAAAGTAAGGTCTAGACCTTACTATTATCACTATTATTACAGAGGGAACACCCAACATTGAGAAAAGACATTGTTGTCTTTATACCTGCACAGGTAAAGCCAATGTCAACGTCCAGTGGGATGAGGACTCCACTGAGAGCTTGCCATTAAAACCAGTGCGAATAGCATTTGTCCTGGTGGTCCATGGACGAGCCTCTCGCCAGTTTCAACGCCTCTTCAAAGCCATCTATCACACCTCGCACTACTACTACATACATGTCGATCAGGTGAGCTGCAGTGTCTACAAATGTGATGCACATTCTGCGGTGTGAGGCCAGCCACGTAATTACATGTTCCATGGTACATTTATTTTATTTAATCAGCGTTTGATCAATTGCTTTATTTCAGCGCTCTAACTACCTGCACAGGCAGGTGCATGCTTTGGCTGCCCAGTATCCCAATAATGTCAGGGTGACACCCTGGCGCATGGCCACCATCTGGGGCGGTGCCAGCCTGCTGACCATGTATCTTCGCAGCATGGCTGACCTGCTGGCCATGAGGGACTGGAGCTGGGATTTCTTCATCAACCTCAGTGCTGCTGATTATCCAATCAGGTAAGAGAAGATCATCTCACACCAGAGAGTTTGGGGGGGTGGGGCAGTTTTCTAAGAAAATGAGGTAATGTTTAGAGGCAAGCATCCAATACATTGCTGGTGTAGTGAACATGATGTGCTTCTTAAGAAGCCAGCCACCGAGCATGCACAACAATAGTAGACCACTCTCAGCCAATATGGAAGAAATTCAATATACACTGGTCTGGGCTCTTGTGGTTAAGTGTGAGCTGTAAATACAGAGTCATTCCAAACCAAACAGATCAATGTAGAACTTCTGCTTTTCTCAAACAAATTTCAGTCACACCTTTCTTCCAGGTTCTTGTTTCCTTGCTTGCACACCACTGAATAGATTACCAGGTGAACTGATTACAGTTTAATTGCCCAGGGTCAATACCCATTGACTTCCCAGGCCTACTGTGTACTGTACAATCTGAAAGTAATCTCTTTTTTTGAAAACATCCCTACTAAGAAGCTGTGAAAGGTAATTAAAACTTACAAAACCTATGTAAACCAGACATGAAGTCATGGAAGTAGACTACTGGAGGAGAAATTTCATGACTTGTACTTTTTGTGTGAGTTTACAGTCCTTTTGGGAGTTAGGGGTCTGCTGGGTTTTTGATGTAGCTCTGCAACAGCCAATTAAAATCCTCCTATTAAGAAGAGAGTTATCTCTTCTGCACAGCCAGATGTCCACCAATTTAATTTAGATAAGCTGTAATGGCCACTGGGTTAAAAGAAGCTGGAGCTGATGTCTCCACAGCTGGAGCTGGGATGCATGGGACAAATGTGGATGTTGCTCATAGACTGGTTCATTCTTGTTGTGTTGTTGTTTTTGACAAATCAATAAACAACCCGCTGTCTGTATCTGTTTGTGTGTGCATGTGTCTGTGTGTGCACATCTGAGTTTGTGTCTTCCCATCTGCATAGTTCAGTGTGTCTCAGCACCTGTCTGTATACATGTGTGTATATTTAGCCTGTCCGTCTAGCAGGTCACAATTAAAGGTGCTTGCAAGTGCATGCATCAACACACTGTTTCCCTCCCATCTTTTGCCTCCTCATTTGCATGAGGGCGATATTGTTGAGAAAACCGCTGACAGTGGAGGTTTTAAGCCCCATCTGCTGGAAATGATGGTGATGATGGAGCCAAGAGGCAGAAGTGACAGGGAGAGGTGAGGGAGTGAGAATATCCAGTTAGGGAACAAGAGGGAACTGCATGTTTCAGATATGCATAGTATTAAAATGTGTAAATTGCACCATTGTCTCTGTGCTTAGCGAGTGCATTTGTATCCATGGCCAAGTCTACACACTGTATATTTACTGACTTGAACTGTGTGGTCCTCTAAAGTGGAAGGCCTGAGTTGAAGCCCACTTAGAGAAGGAGAATTCACGCTACTCAAGTGTCCTCAGGCAAGAAACTGAAACCCCTTGAGCTGTTTTACCGCAAACAATCCTTTATGATCAGGTGAAAAGGAACATTTTGCCTTCAAAATAAACAAATCGGCAATACAGTATTTTTACAGACTTACTATAGCACAGAAAAATATGGGGCGTCAAACACTGGCGTTTTGACAGGTACCTTTCTGCTTCACATAAAGATGCTCAAGTGCGCCCTTAGTGTCTGTGGGAGACGTACAGAGTTTTCAAGTATTTAATGGCAAAATGTATGTATGTAAACTAGTATGTCCTTAAGAATATGTTCACAAACATGGTCCAAATAGCACTCATCCTTCCTCTGTGACTGCGATGGTGCAGTCAGGAATGTGAGGGGGCTCCCCTGCCCCATGCTGCCCTGACTACTTCAGTTTTTATCAGTGGGAGTGGAGACAAACATTATTTCCCCTCTAATTCACTGATAATGTCTATCCTGCTGCATGGGTGACTCACAAAGGCAAACCCAGAGCCCCTCACACCAGCAGAGGGACTGTTCGTCCAGGGGGAGGTATACTGTGTGTGTGTGTGTGTGTGTGCGTGTGGCCAGAGAGGTCAGAGGATGATTTACACACTTGCTTTGTCAGCAAGTATGACCCTGTTTCTCAACTTTTATCTAGGCAGCCTACTTGTTTTTACCACCTTTTTTCTTTAAAGCTCCTTTCATAGGATTCACAACAGCTTTTAAGAAGCCTAAGCTTTGTGAGAAAATGACTGGCTGCAGGCGTCATATCTCCTAAACTCTCCACTTCATCATCGGTGTCTCAGGAAAGTGTTGCGTCTTATATTTGAGGTGTCATTTCCTGCTGTGAAAAAAGCTTTTACAACCCATTAGGACTAAGCCAAGTCATTAGAAAATATAATTATAAAAACTTAAAATGCTGTTTTTTATAAAAAAAAAACTGCATTTTAAATGACTGAAGTTGATTAACTTTTTGTGGGTTTTTCCAAGAAAAAGACAATGAATGTGTAATCCATCTCTCATCTGTTGGAGTGGTTTCAGTGTGACCATGGGTTCGTAACCTGACACCCGTGGCATTCAACTATTATGAAAAGGGCACACTGTAAATTTAACAGTAAGACTATGGAAGTGAAACAGCGGCATAATGATGAAGTTTAATTGGCTATGATATTGAAAAGGTGCACATTTCTGGTTGTCAAGGCGATTTGAAACACAGCTGTGTGTGTATGTGTGTGTGTGTGTGTTAATGTATGCGTGTGAATACCGCTGTGAGAGAGAGAGCAGCCACAGGTAAGCAAACTAGACCCAGTGGACAGGGTGACCACTCAGGTGGCAAATGTGGAGCTTGACATGAATTCCCCTCTCTGTGTGTGTGTGCGCACCTGGTATTACTTACACTGTGGGGACTGAAACCTGTTTACACTCCCAGACTGTGGGGACTCAGCCTTCCTTGTGGGGTCCAGACATGTAAATCACAGAATTTTAGGGTGACGACTGACAAGCGTTTGTGTATGTGTGTGCCTTTGTATTACTTACATTATGGGGACCACAACCTGTTAACACACTCACATTGTGGGGACTCTGCCTTCTTTGTGGGGACCAGAGGCTAGTCCCCACAACGAAATCACTGAATTTTAGGGTGGCAACATGGTTTAAGGTTAGGGTTAGGTTAAGTGTTAGGGTTAGTATTAGGCAAGTAGTGGTTATGGTTAAGGTTAGGATAAGTCTACAGGAAATGAGTATATGTCAATGTAAAGTCCTCACAAGGAATGAAAATGCAGTGTGTGGGGGGTGGGGGGTGGTCTGCATGTGACTGTACAGCACATCATCAGTTAGAGTTTATGGCTCAGGACCTCCTAAGATAAGCCCCCCAGGCTGTGAAATTGCTCCTTCAAGAGAAAATGACATTAATATACACTTGTCCCTGCCCCCACTGATTCCTGAGTGTTTTACCAGGGCCTCACTGCTCTATTAGAATGGCAAGCCAAGCCAACATGAAAGTCTCCACCGCAGAAAAAAACACGTTAAAGCCATTGACTGGGACATAGCCTGCAGAGCAAAGCTTTTAGCCTGTCTGGCCTGTGTATGAGGGAGTAGGCTGCTCCACAGTGTTAGAGCAGCATGAAGTCATTCACAAAAATCATGGATAGCATGATCTTTTGTATAATCCTAAATAGTTTAAACAGCTTGAAGGGGCTGAGGGACTGACAATGAGAGCAACTGGGGTTTGTAATTGATCAGCCCATGAAGAAGTACTTCTCTAAATTAAAGTTCCCTTTCACTCAAAATTATATTTTGCTTATTGTTACTTCGAAGCTTGACCTATACTGTGTAGAATGTTGTGTGTGCAGAGAATGATGAAAGAAGTTTGTTTTCACGTTTATCTGCTGAAAAAGGAGCATTTCTGTGCTGATATGCTTTTTACTACATGTTCACGGTACACCATGGCTACCATGGTTATTCTGTGTTTCCTGGGAGTACTGGCTGTGCACGTCATCAGAAATGAATGTTTTACATTCACATAATGCAATTTTGAAGAGAAACTCATAGCTTGTTCTGCTGACATGTTGCTGCTGCTGTTTTCTGTGCTGTGATCTCAACATCAGCAACACTGTAACGTAAGCGTAAGTGTTGTCATGGCTGCTGTTTACACTGTGTAAAAGCAGAAAAAGTTCACAAGAAAGGTATTTTGTTTTCAGCCAAGGATGATTAGACTCTAATTTGCCCCCTAGTGGACATACCTTTGGCTTAAAATGTGTACGTACAAGCCAGATTTTGTTCAACTTACTGTTTAGCTCTTAAGTCTGGGTGAGTTGGGTGAGAGTGCTTTGCTTCACTCTCATAGTATTGTTTTTATGCTCCAGTTCTAACTACAGATATTACCGTATCTTTCCCAGCCAAAAGTAAGTAATTTTCTTTCACTTCAGGACCAATAACCAGCTGGTGGCCTTCCTGTCCAAATACAGAGACATGAACTTCATCAAGTCCCATGGCAGGGACAACGCCAGGTGAGATGCAAATTTTGAAACTTCATTTTAACCTCCCACGCAACACCCCACCTAACTCCACCTTCTCCCGTTGCTTTTCTCTTACTCACAAACTCAGCAACACCTATGTGCACTCCTGCCAGCACGGCCTGGTCACTGACTCATCATTTAATTTACTTCCATCTGTGGCTTTATTAATTAACCTTCTATGTGGGGTGAGCTAGCGAGGTCACTGCCAGAAAAGCTCGTCACTTCTGCCGTCCTGTGCTCTGCCGCGTCATGCCCCAGTGGCAAACCAGTCATCACCCAACACTGTGGGGAAAATTGTCCAAAAAAACACATGAAAAAGATGAACACCCAGTGTGGATGCATGACTGTGACTCAGCAGTACCTTGTTGCATTTGTAGTCACAGTATTATATTCAGTGCTGTCTGATGACATTGAAGCTATTCTGTTCCTGATTTTATTTCTGTATTAACAACAACAATGATCTTGGTAATTCACCAGTATACGTGTATGTTTGGATGGCTGAAATGAATTGTAATACTCAAAAAATGCATGAATGCACTTCTAAATGTCATCCGTGTATCCATCTGTGAGTTACAAGGTCAATACATCAACAGTCTTTGTCGCTGTGCAGAGGACAGAGAGAACAATTTGACCTGGCTGACCTGAATTTGACCCCCTCCATCTAACACCCCACAAGTTCACAGGAGTAACACTGCCCGTTATGTGTGCAGGGTGCCACTCTTTTGCATTTGAATGTGTACTGACAAGTGTGAGCAACACATTTATCAAGACTTTTAAGGCCACGGAGAGGGAACCATATATTGCTACAGCTGCTGTATTGCAAAATAAAGAAATGTCTTTATATACAGATGTTGAATTCTAAAGTGATAATGTTAGTAATGTCCTGCTGTTGTACTGCAGCAGTCAAGTTGTCTCTACATGTACACTCACCAGCCACTCTATTAGCTACACGTGTACAATTGTATGCACTTCAGTGCAACACTTCCACCTTAACATCTGTGTTTATGAAGCTCAAGATGTTTCATTTTTTGGTGAAATTGCTGTAAATGTATAAATTAAATTTTATGTTTATTATTGAGGTTATAGTTAAAGGTGGTGTTGTACTGGACTACATTATATTTAGAAGTGTCTATACTTTTGTCTTCCTCAGCTACATACATGAGCGGGTCAGACAATTTTGAGCTTCATGCAGTAAATACAGATGTTAAGGTGGAAGTGTTGCATTGTAGTGCATACAATTGTACAGGTGTACCTATTAAAGTGGCTGGTTAGTGTAAACAATCCACAAGACAATATTTAAAGTTTGTATTTTGCTCCTTTTTTTTTTTTTTTTAGCTTTTTTGGTTTTAACAGTATCCCCCCACCCCCAAATGTTTTAGAAGGAGCAGATCAGTTAAACATATTTTGTTCCTCTTTCAATACAGCCACTCAAAAGTTGTTTCCTACTCTTCCTACTCAAAGAGAACAATGTTCCCAGCAGTTAAGAGTCAACAAGGACCACTCAAATACTCTCCCTTTTATAGAAAGTCAAATGAAAAACTGGGAGGAAATACAAATGAGCAGCTGATTATGCCAAGAGTCTAAAAACAAATAGAGAGGGCTTGTTTTTATGTAAATGGTGTTTCTACTTGGATGTTTTAGAATTCACAGTAAACACTGATAAATACACTGAAATAATCATCTCTAATGCGTACTTTTGTGTGTGTGTTCATTAGGTTTATTCGTAAGCAGGGTCTAGATCGTCTGTTCTACGAGTGCGACACCCACATGTGGAGGCTGGGTGACCGTAAAATCCCAGAGGGCATCAGTGTGGACGGCGGATCTGACTGGTTCCTCCTCAACCGTATGTTCGTGGAATATGTCATCAACTCCAAGGACGACCTGGTCACCAACATGAAGCGCTTCTACGCCTACACTCTGCTGCCTGCCGAGGTAACACGCACACAAACAGACACCGCTTTTACACGTTCAGATGTTTCTTAGACTTTGACTGACAGGTAAGCTTTGCTTTGTTCTTACACCACATCGTTTATGGAAGCAGTGCACTCTTCTCTTTTTATTGCTGCGTTAGATGTGCAGGGGAAAAACGAACATGGAGGCAGACATAAAATCATAAATCGAAAGACGTCTGCAACTGTATATAAGGATGGGATGAGAATTGAATGATGTCTTGTGGGGAAATTGGATGTTTATCGTGAGCTACGGTGATTCTTAGTTCCCTGGCGTTACTCTGTTGCTCCTCATGAATTGGATGGAATAAAAAACTAAAAGTATACAGTTTTCTAATTTTGTCTCTCTCTCTCTCTCTCTCTCTGCATTCACCCCCCACCCCACCTACCCCCACATCCTTTTCTGTTTCTCATTTCCCAGTCATTTTTCCACACGGTTTTGGAAAACAGCGCCTACTGTGAGAGCATGGTGGATAACAACCTGCGCATCACTAACTGGAACCGTAAACTGGGCTGTAAGTGCCAGTACAAGCATATTGTTGACTGGTGTGGCTGTTCCCCTAATGACTTCAAGCCTGCAGACTTCCACCGCTTCCAGGTAATAATGAGACACAATGCTAAAATAAAGAAATACACTTTTCCCTTGCAACCTTTATGACTGATCAACTCCAAAACTGCATTTTGTACTAAGGGGTTCTCCGGCACAAAACAAATGCTGGAGGTAGTGTGGTTCATATTTTCAGGGTTTGTCCTTTAATTTTTTTCATGTTTTTCAAAGATTGCCACAGAGCTAATGTAAAAGTTAATTGCTCTTAACATACAGTATGGTACAGGTTGAATATTTCTAAAATGATTTTGGATTACAAAAAGTAAATGATCAACAACTGCGAGCAGTCTAGTAACTAAGGACGACTGGACTGAAATGTCAGTCTCAGCTGTGACTGGCTTCAGCAGCCCCACAACCCTCTTCAGCTGAAGCCATATAGATGATGGCTATATATATATTTTTTTTTATATAATTTTTTATATGCTATTGTAAGAGTACCTGGAGATAACAAGCAAACAGCATCTGCTCCTGGTGAGTTAAAACTCTCTATTCTAAATTATACACACATTGCTTCAGGTGATTTATTGTAGTCATTACAACCACTCTTAACCTACTTGAGACCTGTGGAGCTAAGAGTATTTTAAGTCCAGATGAAGCCAAAGAAATCCAAAAAAAAAAAAAGGTTTTATTAAGTCCTTGAATTGAGGTAGAAGTGAAGGATCTTTATAAGTCTGAAATTTTACTTTTAGCTGCTTGATAAATACAGTCCCTAAGTTTTACCTAAGTACTCCAGATAAAAAGTCATATCCTCAAGCAGATTAGCACCAGAGACAACAGATAAACCTACAAACATACCAAATGAAACTTTGGTTTGGAGCACACACACCTCAGTACATCTTGGGAAATCGGCAGCAGTCATTCTCTAAATTCTCTGCCCTCAGGGTCTGTCCTCTCAGCCTCAGCACCCAGCCTGTTCCCACAGCTTTCCCAATCAATATGTGCAAAATTATGTCTCGATTAGTATGACCCTGAAAGGGAAAAAAACTAATAGTAATTAGATCCTCTTTGCCTTGGGTATAAGGGGGAGAAAAAGGTTAGTTAGCTTTTCAAACAGAAAGTGAATGAGTGGCAGTGACTCCAGGACCCCAGAGAAAATCACTACTGCAGTTTGACTTAATGTGCTCTTAAAAAGTTAAAGCTGCAGTACAAAGTGAAAATGTTCTGCCACAGTTAAGTATAATTTAAAGTCGTCTCCTTTAAGTACTGTGACTCACTTTGGCTTTCCTGTCCTTCACATACCAGTCAAAGCTGTCACGCTGACCTCAGTTCTCCCTTTGCCAGACCTGCGGTCGGTATCACCTCAATCTCTGGCAGTTCAGTGCTGACACATTACCACAGGTTCTTGGCACTGCAGCTGGGTCTGGTAGGCACCTTGGTGTCAGTGAAGTCCAGCCCTCAGAACAAAGCAGCCTTTCCAGAAGCCGGCCAGACCCCTGCTATTAATGAGACTTCATATCCCATTGAGTGCATGACCCGAGTTTCCCTCTGAACTCAAACAGAGGGGAAGATACAGGCAAGTAAAGTAGGTCTGAATATGGTTTGTAGATGAGAGGAGTAATCCAAGGGACAACTGTTGAGCTCCCCACACTATGATTTTGACGTGCACTCACCTAGGATATTCTGGAGAGGACCTGAGCTGATGTGCCCTTTGTCGTAGTACATCAGTGTTTGATAAAGCCTCTGGGAAGTCTGTTGGAGAGACGGGTTATGACAGGCTGGTGCGTTCAGATGGCCATGCAGAAGGCAAACAATATCTGGGGATGTGTAAACACAAAATCTCCAGCTGTTTCATTTGAAATCTGGAGCCAATCTTTAGTCTCTGCTCCAGCATGGGAAAAGCTGAACTCTCAGAAATGTTTCACAACTTCATTAGGTCTCCTGTTTTTTTAGCATGTAGCACCAAGGCGTTCGGGGCTGGGTTACTATCAGTAAATAGTCTTGTGTTTGGGTCTGAAAAGATTTCTTTGTGTGTTAGCCAACCTGTCGAGGCAGCAGATTTCATGATGCACACATCAACCCCTCAAGCCATGTTGCGGCAAGGACAGAGAGAGTGGGAAAGACATGGGTGGAGCTGGGAGTGCAGACAGAGTGACAAATACAAACACTTGTTGAGAAAAGAGGTGATTAATGGATGGATAAATACAGAGAAAGACAAGTTCCTTCTTCTCTTTCTTAGTCAAATACCTTTGAGTGACTTACAAGAACAGCATTGCACCCAAACAAATCAATAGGTGCATTGTTTTTAAAGACCTCTCTCACTACATGATTTACTTACCCCCTAAATTTCTCCCTGTAACCACAAAGCCTGAGGTTTTTATAAGTATTTAATCCCACCCCCCACCCACACACACACACACACATTGTTGACTGGTGTGGCGTGGACTCCCTTGAACCTCTGATTAATAATCTACATTAATGATGAGTTGTTTTAAAAAAATTGATTAATGAGAACCACAAAGACCAGTGGTTCCTAAACCTTCAGGCTTGTGAAACTTTAAAACTAAACAATGTTTTATTGTAAACTCTTGGTATAGATTTCATTTAATTTTTGTTTTATTAGAATTATTATTCTCAGACCCGTGAAGATGTAGATTTATCCATTTAATTAAAAAATGCTAATATTTTTGAGATGAGCCTGAAAGAGAAAGGCATTGGTAAGGAGTATGAAGCAGCTTTATGCTATTAGCACCTGAACACACCTGAATCTTTGCTGGAACCCATGGTGGTTGAGTTGCATTGTGGGTAATGCAGGCGCCAGGTTGTGATAAGGAAAAATGTTGAATAAAAAAGATGATATCTCTGGTTCTTCTGTTTTGATTCTGAATGTTGGCAGTGGTCCTCCAGTTTGGGGACCACTGACATTCAGAGCATTTGTTCTGCAAGTGAAAGAACAAGAGAATCATTTTAATTTAATGTACAGCTGATAGTAATTTATTTACTACTCCATACAGAAGAGACTGACATCCTGTTTCTCTGCCGGACTCTACCACCTCTTCTCCACCTTCTCTTTCTTCTCTGCTCACACACATTTCACACATCACATTCTGGCACACCACCACTTCTTAATCTTTTCCCTTTTTATCCTCCTTATCGCTTCCCTCTCTGCCTTGCTGTTTTGTTCCCCTCCCATCCTTCTTCCCTCCCTTTCCCTCTGCAGCAAACTGTACGGCCCACATTCTTTGCCAGAAAGTTTGAAGCCAGCGTGAACCAGGAGATAGTGAACCAGCTGGACACCTACCTGTTTGGACAGCTTGCCCAAGGGACGCCGGGGCTAAGCTCCTACTGGGAGAATGTATATGATGAACCAGATGGTGTGGCCAGCCTTTCTGACACGCAGCTCACATACTACCACTCTTTCTCACGACTGGGCCTGGCCAGGGCTGCCACCTCGCTGCAGGGAAATCCAAAGGATCACAGCTGCAGGTTTGTTTTGTAAAAACATGATTCACCTATGCAAATACTTCCTGCTCTTTTCTTTCTTTTTTTTTTTGCCTATTCTCCAATCAACACATCGCCATCTCTCAGTAGCCGGCCACACCCTTGTTAGCATGAAAAACCATAACATATATTAAAACCTTTTGTAGCTCTGTCGATGCATAGTCTCCATCTGGGTTAACAATCACTGACTGGCCAATCCCAGTCAGCCACTGGGAACTCTGAATAATGCTCCTCATCTTCTAACACAATATGACACTCTTGTCCCTGAGATAATAAGGCTGTACAGTATGTAATAGCACTGAAAGCTGCCCCTTCAAATCAGTTCATTATTACTGGAAACATTTAAATTCCAGAGTGCTGTTAACATATGTGGTTAAAATGAAAAAGGAAAACCACACCGTCCTTTCATATTTAATGGCCAAGTGGAACATCTCAGTTTTATGTACTTCAGTAAGGATTTTTACAGCATGTGTTTTCAGTAGCATCTGGTGCTGGAGCATTTAGGTTAGCTTTCCTTTAGTTTATTTGCACAACAATGGAACCCTGATGCAAAGTGGTGAAAAAACAGTGACAAATGAAATACGCTGATTCAAAACAGAAAGCAGAGGTGCAAATGACTAATTTGTGTATGTGTAGCAGAAGGTCCATGTATCTCACAACAAACACTCAAGATAAAACAAACATGACACCTACAACAGCAAAATAAAAAGCATTAAGATGAGGTCTTTGTGTTTGTCTTAATGACATCAACAAAAATTAAGAGGACCCCTTACCCCAGCACACAGGATTACACAATTAAATGTGTACACTGTTGTGTTAACCGTACATGAAGACACACTGATCTGATCTGCTCCAGTTTTTGTTGGTAGCCATCCAAGCTGCCAATTGATATTATTCCACTCAGGAATGTTTTACAAATCCGCAGATAAACTGACTGATAGCATCTTTAAGAGTAGTCACTCACACAAAATTGATCAGCACACACACACTGCTGCATTGCGAGTGTTTTGCTGAAAGAAAGTGAACAGAAAAAGGAAGCATGTTTCCATCTGTCAGAGCTCAAAACCGTCTATTGGCTACAGCTGCTGCTACTCTGGTAAAACTCTAAGAAAGCATGAAAATATGTTTATATACAGTACTTGTGTGTTTGTGCATGCATAAGAGAGAGAGAAAGTGCAGGCAACATATGCACACACAGAGTTTGAAATAACACCTTATGTGTGCAAGCTGTATTAAGCCTTTTGGGTGAAGTCCAGTTTCAAGTCAAATGGAAACGTGAAGTCAAGATGAACTTTATGAGGTGTCTAGTGGGTTTTCAGCACTTCCTTTGTGTTTTAATGATGTTTTCACATCGTGACACCACGTTCTGTCATTGCACTTTATTACAGTTCAGCTAATTAAACACAGATGAGAAGGAGGAATCATAATAAATAACGTGTTTTCACACCTTTCTGAAGTGACAATACAGCAGAATATCTGAAAAGCAGATATAGCACACTGGAGAACAGTGGTAAGACTATTTAAATGACTTTTACACTAGCCTAGAGCTTATAATGGATGGCAGATTTAGGGAAAAATAACCCTATAATGTTGTTCAACATTTCCCCGCAGTTTGTGCCTCTCATGTGTTACTATTTCAACTGCAGTGACTAGTCACTTAATCAAATGGCAGAAAATTAAGGATGTTTTTTGTTGTTATGTCACACGTGTTGTTCAGATAAAACAAGACATTTAAAGACTTCACCTCAGTTAGTGGGAAATTATGACAGGTATTTATTATTATTAATAGCAATTAATCCATCAGCCAATATAATAATGTGCAGATTAATTAATAATCACATTTTAGTATTACTCAGCTAAGTAATTACTTGGAGAGTTGTTCAACATCACTTAAAGTACCACTGTGAAGGTAGTTCAGGATTCAAATGATTCTGTCTACAGCACAGTAACCATAACTGCACAGTTTCAGTAATTGTGCCTCTTTTTCCTGCTCAGAAGATGGCAGCTGGACATTTCTCTTTGCTCAATTTGTACAAGGTAAACCAACCTCTCAAAAATTATTGTCATTTAAATTAGTATTCATTATTATATTGATTAACACATTAATATTTTGATTTTGTTTTACACAAAGAGCAAGGATATTGTTAACTGTTTCCAAAGGTTAGAAGAGTCTTAGATGATTCTGGAAATACTTCCAGAACAGCATTGTGAGTTTTTCAAATGACACCAGGTAGTTCTGTAAAAGTTGCTTAATTCTGTTGCTAGAATATAACAGTTAACACATGAGAGGAACGGTCAGAGGCTAGCTCAGTCTATAAATGTTACACCCTCGTAGTTGTCATTTTCCAAGATTCAACGGGACATTGTCATTTAACACACAGTGTCTCATAGTTGTGCTTCTTCTGCCTGGTGTGTGATGTGTTTTGTCATAAACTGATCACTGCAGTCAAGGAGTGGAAGCCATGAACAGTGCACAGTGCACAGTTTCTGACGATTCCTGGTGTAATATACCATCATAAAGGTATTACTTGTATTACTAATAATCTCCAGTGGTTTGCAAGATAAGTGTAATGTATGATTCTGTGAAGTGTATGAGCAAAAATCAGGAGCTAGCATATGAATAATGTGAGCTACAATCAGTCACACAGCTGCAGTGAGGCAGATTCAGCTGAACAGAAAGGAGAAGTAAAAATTAAAACATTTCAGGCCCACTTTGGTTTATAGACCAGATAATTAAATACACAATGCGCCGTGCTTGACTACACAGGGCCTGCCTGGAGCAGTCTTATTAATGTTTTACTGATCTATAATTTTACTGATGAAGTCAAGTAATTAAATTTGATCAGCTTTTTGCTTTCAAGTCTAAAGCAGTCAGGAAAGATGTGGCAACTTACTGTATGTCTAAACCAATTCCCGGTGTGATGTCTCAACTCTAAATGTATATGTTTACATGTGCGGTTACACATGCATTTACAATTCAGAACAAATGGATAAACGGTACACTGGGTCAGCCTCAGTGTGAGACTGGGGGAGCATGAGAGAGCATAAGGCCACAGAGACGGATTTGGCTCTTTTAGCAGCCCGCTGTGACTCGACTGGAGTGACTGTGGAGTAAAAGCCTGAATAGAGCTTCTGTGCAGGCTACACCCTGACCTCCGCGCAATGCTTCTCACACTGGCAACCACCTCTCTTTCAGGAAAGACAGAGCATGGGGAAATGAGAGCTGAGAAATGAGGACAGAAAGCAAGATGAGAGGAGAAGAGAGGACCAAGGAACAAAGGCAGATGGGAGATTGGAGCAGAAAGGAAATACAGGGAAAGGGAGCAGGAGAGGAGGGAGCGTGCACTGCTATGCTTGTAGGTGTAAATATTTGCCGTTCTGCTTGTCAGGGTAGCGTTTACCGGGACGGGTTGACTCCTGGTCCTTTTGCAGAATACTGATGAGACCCTGGGCACTGGGGAACAGGAAGAGGCAGTGTTTGTGTGTGCTAATCTGTGTGTGTGCACCCTGGCACATAAAAAGGGAGGAATAAAGACGGGTTTGGAGGCAGAAGAGATGAAGGATGGGAAATCTGGGCAAAAAGGAGCATGCAGAGAGCAGCTGTGGAGTGTTCCCCTGCAGCGCTCACCCTGGCCTGTTTTTGTTTTTCCAGAAGTCACTGGGGCTGGCTGCCCCAAGGGACGACCCCTGCCACGTACGCAGCGACACACACAAACAAACAACAGACTAATCACAGGGGCGAGACCTTCATTCGGCTTCAGCTGACTGGATGACCCAATTCAACGTTGTTCAGCAGACTAATGTGTTTAGTTGAACCATGTGTGTGTGTTCCGAGCTCTGACTAATCTGAATCTGCGTACAGCCTATGAATATTCTTCTTTAAACATTCACGCCACACAGAGCATACTGACCCAGCCAAAACACTGTAAAGCAGTGAGTAGGATAAAAGATGTGTGTATAGAGGTTCTCAAAGATACTTGAGCTTTAATTAAGTGTTCACCAGACCTTTACTTACCTTTGATCTACTACAATAGGCATGTACAAGCATAAAAATAGCATTAACCCTGGTTACCAAAGCATGGGCATAACAACCAGCAATCAGTGCTTAATGGGAATTATCAATATGGTTGACACATGTGTTTGACCAACTGAATTTCTGTTAAAGGTCACTGAATTAATGTCACACATTCACAGAGCACATTGATTGCAAAAATATATTAGCATCCAGCTACATTGGCATGTCTGTGGTCGGCCCCTCCCAGACATTGTCTGGATGAATCTAGATATTCTCCTGTTACACTGAAAATGGGCACAGCAGGTAGGTCAGTAGGTAGCAGATTTGATAATGGATTCTCACTCTCTTAATGCTCTACCAGGTACTTCCCCATGGGCCAGCCAGTGTCAGTGCATCTCTACTTCCAGTCAGACCAGTTTCAGGGCTACCTGGTCAAGCACCATGCCACTAACCTGGCAACAAGCAAGCTGGAGACCATGGAGACCCAGCTGGTTGCAGTAGGCAGAGGTGAGTCAGCATATTGGCTTGTGTGGCTCAACGCGTATTTTTAATTTACGTTTAAGTCACTTGTTTGGCACGAGTCACGAGACAGTCAGTCATTGCCAGTGTCAGGAGATGAGTTTCATTAAAACTCTGAGCACCACATGGAAAAAACATGGCTCTTCAGCATATAATTAGAGGTAAGATATACAGCTCATTGCCTTGATGACCTTATATTCATTGTTATGGCGACCTTGCTGAGATTCATAGTGCTGCATCTCCACACAATTAAACTGGTGCCTGTAATGCCCTTGTAAAATGTAAATTGATTGAATTCATCTGAGTTTATAGGGATGAGCGTTTCATGTGCTGCTTATTTGTTGTTTCCTAATAGAAAGTCTTCTCCCCTTCACACTGGAATGCTTCCCTTGATTGTCTTGTTATGTTAATCTGTGTTTCTGTTTACCACAACGCCTGTTTAGGATACAACTGCTCAACTATGATGTGACAGCCACAGAGGCTTTTTCAAAAAAGGACAAAATTAACTGAGCGAATGCAAATTGACCTTTTTTCTGTGTTTCATTGCGCACAGGAAGCACAAATGTCAACAACAAATTTGTGAATGAATTTGTTTGCTTTGTTTGTGCCTGTGGACAACACTCATATACCTGGACACACCCTGCTTGACCTTTTCCAGCGGTTTCAGAGTAAACTCAAAGGGATCCAGACATCCAGTCACCATGCGGCTCCCTCTCACGAAGCCCTGTTTGTGTGTAGCTTATGCAGTTGTGAGTGACAGAGAAGTGATGTGAGCAGTGGCTTTCATCTGGATACTCAGCACTGAAAAGGCTTTCACTGTCTGGCACTGTGCAGTGGCTGTCAGTCAGTCAGTTTGTCCATCTGTCATTCAAAACGAGAGTAGAAATATCTTAAATAAGACAGCATGTCAGAGCAGCAGTAGCTTCGCATTGCTTTTGTCAACTTAGCAGATATGACCCATTATACTACAGCCATACACTAGAAACTGTAGGTTTGCTAGATAAACCTATGTGTTCCCTGTCCTCCTAATGTATAAAGGAAGACAGATATGTCATTCTTCTTACCCCTCTATTACCACCCCCAGTTGCCTTTATAGGCCTTTTTACAGCATGATTTAGTGTAGGACCACTTACAGGCTGCACTATTAAAATTGTGTCAGACCTGACACTGAGAGGTATATTACTCTATGTAGGATAAATTTTACACAATAGAATGACTGACTTTGATGGTTTAGTCCTTGTTCTACTACAATGTATACATACACCTTTTACTGTATACAGCCAGCTCTGGCAGCTGTCGATGTTATCTTTGCTTCCTCCTCTTTAAAAAAACATGTTTACAGATATACACATTTATGTATGTGTTTATTTATATAATGAACATGCAATATTTTGGCCAGGTAGCTGCCACAAAAACTCACTGGCCATCCTAGCTGCTACCGGAAACGCTATCGCTAGCTGTCACTGCCACTATCTGAGCAACACCCTGATGTACTGTGCCAAGAATTAGATAAAAATTTAGATATTAGATAGATCTAGATTTGGCTAACCTAGCTTAGCTTAGTTCAAAAACAAAACTGGAATATCTCGCCTTGCAACTTTTTTACAGTTTTTTTTTTGTAATGGAAAGTCCCGTTTCTCTGTCTTGCACTTTCTCCACCCTTCCTTCATCTATCACGCCACAGTTTATGTTTAATAGCACGCATCCATCCATCTTACCCACAGTCCCTCAGAAGAGTAAACAGTGTCCCAGGGGAGTCCTTTGGTGCTGCTGATGAACACGTGTTTGATTACCCCTCACAAAATGTGCCACTAATAAGGCTCGAGGGGCATTCGTGTCCTGTGGTTTTAAACAAGCCTAGATGTAGACTGTCCATTCCGCTACCTGATCAGATTGGCCGGTCTTATTTAATGGAGGTGTCAGACTATGAGCACTGGCAAGCCAGTGACATTTGCAGTGTCACTGGGTCAAACAGAAGAAATGGAAGAAAATTGGATTAAGAGATGGGAGCACTTTTTTGTCAGGTAAGGAAACTGAGCAAAGGCTGAAAGAAGTAATATGGCTAATGAACGCCAGTGACAGGGCATAAAGCCATAGGAGTAAGATGTAAAATGTACAAGTTATCAGTGGTTTAGATGGTAGGAGCTATGTCTTCAGTTTGTCAGGCAAACGGTGGCTAGTAATTTAGGGTTAAATCTTCTGAAATTAAGGGTGGTTAGAGGTCACAGTGAAGTTGCCAGATCAGTATTAGTTTGACAAAAGCACACTGTGCAAGTATAATGCTCCGACTTGGTGGGTGGTTGGAAGGCTTGATGGGGTATTGGTCATAAACCGAAACTAACTGGGTAAAAGCATCAAGGAACAAGTGTGGGTTAATCATAAGCTATAGGCTGAGGCTGAAATGAGCCAACAGTCGATTCTTGTTTGACCCACTTTCATAATGAAAGAAAAACCTTCTTGCTAGTGCTTGCTTTGTCTGTTAGCAACAGATTTAACTACCAAGAGAAAGAGGCCTTGACTAAAAAGAATAATTATTAAATTGTTAAAATGTTTTAGTCAAAATGTATCTGCTGTAACAACATTGTAATGTACAGGATTTGTGTGGCCATGAAGACCCTGAGCTCTCTGCATAACAACATATAATATAGTAGTGTATATTTTATACTTTATTTTTGTAAGAATTGCCTTGTCTGTGCAATATTTCTGTTACCCATGGTGTGTTGGTGCAAAGAAACCATGGGCAAGAACCAGAAGCAAGTCTCGGGGGGTCCCCTCCTACCCTCTCTCGCTCACAACTAACTTAAGTCGGCCGTCTACAGGCTCTCTCCCAGTGGATTACAGTGAGATTCCTCTGTCAATACTCCCTTCATTTCTTTCTGGGGCTTAGAATGAGAGTGCTGCCAATCAATTGGGGATGTAGTGTGTGTGCCGGTGAGTCAGCCTTGAATAAAGTAATGAGCTACAGAGGTGCCAGACAAGAGAGTTGATTAGTGATTTAAAGAGAAAAGACCCAAGGTCCAAGGGGCAGAAACGATAGAGGTCAATAATGATTTAGATGAGAGTTGGAGTGTATTTTTACAGAAGACACACGCCCTCTTTTTCTGTGTGTACGTTTATGCATGTTGTATCTATTTATAGTGAACATTGCGATCTTGGTTCTCAAAGGATGTAACACAGAGTCAGTTCCAGTCAGCCATTGATCGTATAGCAGAGTGAGGCTGTGTTAATCAGCTGCTATTGTAAGGATGAGCGCGTCCTAAAACCACCATCCCTCTCACATTTCTGTCAACATTCAAGCGATTGTTCACTGTCAGTGCATACTCTGTGTGCATGTTGTCCCCTTCTTTATCACCCTGTCTCCCCCATCAATCTCGATCACTTCATGTTTCTCATTTTGCATACCGCATGGTTTCGCAGTCTCTGCAAACACACACAGAGCACACGTCTTCAGTTACAGTGGTGACCACAGTGAAAGCGTTAAATTAGCATGTGTACCTTTTGTGATTTATTCTTTACTCCTGTGCTCACATACACACTCTTTGTCTCTTTTTGCTTTATTTCAATACAAATCACAAACCTTTATAGAGTGATAAAATCCGTTTTCTATGGTCAAATCATGAGTTCAAATGACATAATGCATATCTATGCACCTTTATGACACAAACAAACCTGAAGACAATCCACTAAATGTTAATGAGTTCATCTTAAAACACGTAACAGTCTTAAATTAGCTCCCTGTGCCACTGGCAGTCCTCCAGTGTGTTAAAGGCTGGCAACTAGTTCCATGTTCTACAACCAGAGGCACTGTATGTCTCATACTTCACCAAAGATATATTTGACTTTGGTATTATCTGTTACATTTTTATATTCTGTTTATTTATCTCAGTATTGCCACAGAGAATGCAGCTCTCTCCGTTTCTGTGGCAGCACTGAAACCGCATGCTCGTGGAGTTTTCCTCCCCTGACTCCTTTTTTCCTGTCAAAAGGCTGTGGTTACTGTGTCTGCATATAATCAGTGTCTTTCTCAATTTGGGTCTTCTTCACTGATGTCAGGTTGCAATCTGTTCCACTGCAGCTACTGTTTAGGACAAATACCTTTCACTTATTGGACACATTGTTGTCCTTCCATCTCTGTATTTCTGAAATGTGTTACAAGTACAAACACAGATGCATTTGATTGTCACCCCAAGGGGATAGGAATGGGGTGGAGTTATACAGCTTCCGCAGTCTGACTCTCATGAGCAGACAAGTAGACTTTAACAGGCAGGAGGAAGCAATCAGGTTTGCCAGTGTCTACATATTATAATATTGTATCACTACTTTATAGGCGGCCGGGCTGGAGTGTGGTGCTGTTTGATGAACAATGTGTGCTGAAGATTACTTCCTATGATAATTCAGCACAGACATCGTTTATTTTAATAGTAAGGTCAAATGGGATGCATTCACAGTGTTATTATTTATGATCACTGTGCACTATACGCAGTAGTGGGAATGAATTAAATAGTCTCATTTTGTGCTTTTTTGCCTCTGCTTTGTTCTTTGTCTCTGTTCTTACCCCATTTTGTCCTTCACTCTTCTTTTCCCTGATATTTCTCTCCACTATCAGATCGGTACAGAGTGGGATGCCAAAGAGCGTATGTTCAGAAACTTTGGTGGCCTGATGGGGCCCATGGATGAGACTGTGGGCATGCAGAAGTGGAGCAAAGGGCCTAATGTGACCGTCACAGTCGTGTGGATCGACCCCACCAACGTCATCGCAGCAACCTATGACATTCTAATCGACGCCAGTGCCGAATTCACCCACTATCACCCACCACTCAACCAGCCTCTGCGACCCGGAGTATGGAGCGTCCGCATCCTGCACCACTGGAGTCCTGTGGCTGAGTTGAAGTTTGTCATTGCCCCGTCGGCCTATAACAAGCACCAGCCCATACGGCAAGGTGGGAAAGAGGAAACTAGCACTTGTCATTTTTGTTCATTTTACCATAGCATAGAATGACTATTTATTGTGTTTTTTCTACAAATAATTCCACTAGACTTATTGCACAGCAGTGCTGTTCCTTGACATTCATCAGAAAAAACCTAAGATGTTACTTTAAATGCCAGACACTTCACTACACATTGAGGTGCAGAGGACAGCACACACTATACCCTGCAATAAACCCTATATTTGTGAAGCCTATAAAATTGACTCTTAGCCCCTTTTACACCAAGACTGTGAAAAACTGCCAGTATTTTAAACCTTCTTCAGTGCAGCTTTTTTATTTAAAGCTGGCAAACTGCCACTCCTGTGTTCATTTTACACAGCTGCCAGAATCCCAGTACTAGAGGCGTGATGCTTATCGTGACGTCTGACAGTCCATATGTTTCACAACTGATTTGAAAACAAAACAAACAGGCTGTTATCTGATCTCATTTGCTATATTTATAAATGGAAACCGGGAATTACATTAGCCTACTATGTGCATCCTGTTTCAGGTCTGTGTGTTTGAGGGCTACACACACACAAGGTGCACAGCAGAATAGAGAGAAGCATGTGCTCTGGCTGCATTCAAACAAAATCCTTCCCACATGGTCATGTAGAGGCGTGGCTGTGTTTATTCATGCTTTAGAACATAACCACCATGAAACAATCACAAAATAACTTTTCAGTTCTCTGAGTCACTTTCTTCTCACTGATGCTGCTCCCTCTCTTCATTCACTCTCTAGCTCTCTCTCTCTCACCCAAACCTCCACCCTCCCATTCCACCTTGCCATGTTTATCCATGAGGTGGGGCAAACTTGTTTCAGCTACCTCTCAGCATGTTGGAGGCTCAACATTGACCCCCCAACCCAATGCCAACACTGTACCTTTTATACAGAACAGTGAGGGTAAAAATTCCTGCATTGAATGGGTGGTGTAAAAAGGGCTTTAGTTAAACTTATGTCACAGAGGAGTTGGTTGGAAATTTTTGAGCCTGTATATTCATTGTATTGTCACCAGTGGTGAAATTAACTTCTCCAGGACTGTACTTAAGTACAGTTGTGAGGTAGTTGTACTTTACTTCCATTTTATGCTTAGTTCTTCTACCCATCAAAGGGTACTCCACCTCATTTATCTGTCAGTTATATAAGTTACATTGTAGAAACCTTCCCTGGTAGGCTAGTGGTTAAGGCGCAGCGCTCTCACCGCTACGGCCCGGGTTCATCAGGGTTGCGTCAGGAAGGGCATCTGGCATAAAACACGTGCCAAATGTCAACATGCAAGTTGTCAGTGTGACGATTCGCTGTGGCGACCCCTAAACGGTAAAAGCCGAAAGTCACTTTCTTTATATACCGTAAGTTACATTTTAGATTAATTCTCACTCCATAAAAACTCTACAAAGATATATACACATAATCCAAAACATTATGACCACTCATGGATGAAGCAAATAACAATGGAGTCACAACGGTGTATGTCTGTTCTGAGCAACTTTGACAAGGGCCATACCATCATAGCCAGACGACTGGGTCCGACCATCTCTGAAACGACAAAGGTTGACAGATGTTCCCAGTCAGCAGTGGAACTAGTGGCCTGAGGGACAAATCACAAACCGACTTTGAGTCCCACCAACTGTCCCTGTATAACTGTTATAGAGCAGACATTCATATAGAGGATGTTAATAAAGAAAGTACAGAGCCTAAATACACATAGTGGTTATAGTAGTTTCTAGATTCAGTTTGCATTGACATGATTTTATTTTACATTAACACCAAGATATTTGTTCTGAAGTACCAATTGCTAGTTTAGGTCTCGCAAAAATTCTGCAAATATAGACACACAGGCGCACTGTATTTTTCAGTGGTGCCCTTTCTAATAAAGCCTCTGGGCCTCTACAGACCTTGGTTGTTTGTCATCAAGTCACCCCTAATAACCCAGCAGAATGCTCATACATATTAAACAGAGTGTTAAACAACAGCACACTTAGCCCTCCAAAAACAATGGCACAATTAAATCAATCAGCCAGCTTGGATACAGGGGCAAAACTGCATTGTTTGAGTCTATAAGCAGCCAGTTTACTCTGAAAGTCACATGGGAGTTGAGATGCTTCGGCATAATCACGTCTTTCTCTGTTTAATCATCTCACTGAGCCGTTTTAAAGATGAAAAGAAATAAAGTTACAGCTTTTGTCTCTAACCTGAGCCTCAGTGGACTGCAGGAGTCTGTTAAATATTCATTACTCCTTCATGGGTGTTTAGGTTTGTTTGCATTACACATTTATATTTTAACCTCCTATTTATGTTTCGATAGAGAAATAGAAATTTCCCAGGTGCTCATTTATCTATTCCGCCCTGATACATTTTCTGTAGCCAGCTCTGCTATAAGATTAGTATCCAATACACTCTGTTACCAGTTTATTAGGTACCATAGTTTATTCATTGGTGATTTGTTGGTGAATCACGGATATGATAACACAATAACACTACTACCATTCATTCCCTAAGTCAAAATGACCATAAGGCTGAGTTAACACCTCTATAACAGCTTTGACAAAAAACGACCTTTGTGGCCTTCAGCAGGGATTTCTGCAGACAGACGTAGTACTCAGTTCTCTTACTTGAGTAAAAGCCGCAATTCTGCCATATAAGCATTCTTAATATTAACTAGATTTAATTAAAGCACATGTATCAAAAGTAAACCTAGTCATTATGAATATTATATTTTATGTGTATTGTTGAATTGTTATCATTGATGCACTAATGTGTAGCAGCATTTTATCGTAGCAGCTGGTCAAGGTGGAGCTGATTTAGTTACTTTTTTTTACAGTGTTGCTTAGTTTAGATCATGCTTTCTAAGGTGACTCTATGTTTTGTATTATAAATATTCAGTAAAGTGCAATTATCTAAACTAAATGAACAGTATTAGTAGTGTCTTCCACCAGTGATTGCAAGGAAGGTGTTGGATTGCATTAGTAACTAGTGTAGTTTACATCTGTAAGCCACTACTGTGTTTACAGCACATTAAACGTCTAATCAAATCTTTTTAATGTATGTATAATTGAACAGTTATAAGACTTTGTGTGTTTCTTAACTGATCATGGATCAAAATATATATATAGTCCCTTTTTAATCCTGTGCTTAAAGATGTGGTGTATGTGGTGATTTGGGTGTTACATTTGGATTAGATGCTTTGGTTTTAAATCACACATATTAACAAATGACTGACATGATTTGGAGTTAAATCACATTAATATATTCATATTTTACAATGTAAGGCCATGTAATTATCCTTTAGAGTTATCAACCTCTTGGTGTTTAAGTGGAGTTTATAGTTATTATCTAATAATGTTTTCTGTGATTAGCCTACTGTGTGTGTGTGTGCCTGTGCTGTAATGTCTGCTTTCATCTTCACTGTTCCATCCACATTTACTGCTGTGTCTGGCACCACATTTCCCTCCCACATGCAGTGCCAGTAAAACTTGATGACGTGGCCTTCCGCCCTCACTGGCAGCAGCAGACGCTTGCGTACACACATGCACAACAGCACATTTTTTTTACACAAACACAACACTCTACGCATGACTTCTTAAAACATGCCGCTAACACAAAGCTAGCTAGCATGCCTTGCCTAATGGAGCATCTTGTGTCTGACTGCAACTTTCTGTCACCAGTGCTGAAAAGCACTGATGTCTGCTAACAACTGGGTGAGATGACGTTTGTGTACCACAGCTATGCTTAGAAGGGATGGCTAGAGCCCCAGTTAGAGGGCCAGTGAGGAATTTACAGCTTCACTGGAACCCAGGGTGGAGAAGGACTTTGAAGGAGAAGTTGTCTACACTTCTGTCTTCCCAAAGGGCTTGACTGTCATCAGAAGAAAAAGAATAAGGGATGTTTGAGTATTTCTCAGTGTTTCCAAAATGTCAGCATCACAGTGGCTTGACATACTGTATGCACAACATCAAAATTGGGATTTAGGGTGTCCTGTTAATAAATTAGCAACCAGTTTAAGCTTTTCAGATAATAATGAAGCAAATCACATTCTCTGCTTTCCAGTCTTTTCCCCCATCCTTCTGTCTGACCACTGGTTATTACGTCTTAACACATCACTTGCTCTCTCTTTCTTCCCACATTTCTCCAGAGGACGCTCTGAAATTCCACAATGGCCCAGCAAAAAACAGCTACATGGAGCAGAGTTTCCACAGCCTCAACCCAGTGCTCAACATCCCTATCGACCTGGACTTTGTGGAGCAGGTCAAAAGGAATGCTGCCCTGACCGGCCTGGAGCTCGAGCACTGGGTGGACAGCCTGGTGGGAGAGCTGTGGGAGGCGGCTGATGTCTGTGCTGTGGGTCCTACCGCCTGCCCTGTCATGCAGGCCTGCCTCAAGAACCCTTGGAGCTCCCTAAGCCCAGACCCCAAATCCCAGCTGGGAGCACCACGCGCAGATGGGCGCATCAGGTAGCGGCGAGGCCTCCAGCTGGACAGGAGGCCACGGCACAGGAGACTCAGTGTTGATTTTTATTTATTTAGGGAGATTGATGTAGGCAGGGGAAGTAATAGTGGTCTTCCTCTATCTGGGGAGAAGAAGGAAAAACAGACGAAAAAGTGGATATTTTTGGGAGGTTGGTGACGGCATCTGGACAGGAATCAAGGAGAATGATTTTCAGATCCTCCCAGGGGTTTCTCCTTTCAGGAGATTATGCTGGCTTTGCTATTTCAGTTTCTCAGTGTATTTATTTTTTTCTTCTCATGGCTGAATTTTACTGTGATCAAATGTTGCAATTTTCAAGCATTTATTTTGCTGCTAAATGATTTATGAGGTCAGCTTTTAAAGCCCTGCACGTGTGAGTGTTGATTATTGACACTGGTAGCAGACGAAGTTCTGCTGCAATACTGTCTTAGCTGTCAGACATACGTGAGGGGGCAGCCTGGTACTGAATTAAACATGCCTCCTTAAGGTTAATGTCAGCATTAACAACACAAGATTATATCTTGAGTGCTCAAATGCAACCAAACATTCGAAAAGGATTATTTTGATGTGATTCAAAGGCATCATTAAAAGTAAATTTCACCTTTAAAGAGGAAACTTGAATAACAAATATTTTAGTAGTATTAAAGCTAGTTACATCAGACCTCTGGTTTCTGGTAGTCCGGTGATTCAGTTTGTAAATCAGCAAGGGCAGCACAACTTCTCTCAGTTCAGTGCCTGATCAGGATGTGGAGCTGTTGTGGCTGGGTTCATTATCTGCTACAGTCACATTTCTTAATGATGGAGAAGAGAACCATGCAAATACAGAGGCCTTCTCAGAATAATTACAACTATTTGGATTACAATAGAAACTTAATGACATCAGTGTTGATGTTCTAAACTCATAAATGCTTCATTTGTGGTTGTTGTACAATAGTATTTTCGGACTTAGCATTCACACAGCCTAGTCTTCTTGAATAAAAGCCAGTTGTTGTGATAGGCAGAGGAAAAAGAATTCATTTCTCCGCTCTTTGGTTTTCTTACCAAACTGCCTTAAATTTGACTTTAAAATTCACATCCTTGTTTTTACTTTCTTCCAGTCATTTCAGTAGAACTTTATCTTGTACATAATCATACAAGAATTCTCAAAAGTTGTGTGAATGACGGGGGGCGGGGGGGGTGTCCATGAGTCGCTATTTATTTATAAGTTTATATTAATACTGATATTTTTAGTCAATGACTAAATAGCTGCGACGCTGCTTTGGCAGCATGATAAATATTTTTTTGTAAAGAAAGCTGCCTTTATTTACAAAGGCCAACACCCCAAACCTATAGTGTATGTTTTTATGGCCCACACCTGTGTTGGCCAGTGTTGTCCTGTCTGACTGGATCCTCTTGTCTTGGTGTTTTTTACACGGCTGTTTGCCAAGTGCGTCACAAAAGAGAGCCACTCTGACCTGAGGTCAAAGGTCAGCTACCTAACAACCTCACCAAATGCAGGAGATGAACAAAACCACTCATCACAACGAACACATTGGACAACATCTGAATCAAAGAAACTTTGATTTTCTTTGTTTTGCTTTATACTTCCTGTCAGTTTCAGAATGATAGTGAGTGGTAGTGATCTTCATGCTGTGACAGTAATGTACAATTTCAAGTGAATACTATATTGTGTCTTTATTGAGAAATGCATAATGTATTAGATTGGGTCTAAAGCACCTTTTCAACTCTGTGTATGTTTGAAGCCCCTTTTCTGCCATCAGACAATACTGGACATCTGAGACGAGTGGATTCCATTGAGGGTTGCACTGTACCACGACACATCCTGAACAAGAGGTATGAAATAAGTTCCAGTCTGTGATTGTCAACATTATTTAGCCATCACATGAGCCACACGAAAGTTTTTGCACACGCAAGTTAAGAAATATTACTGTTCATTAACATCAAGTTCACCTTACCTCTCTGTCGGATGTGTCTATTATAACTGCTATCACTCCCTCTCTCTCAAATCTACGCTGTTCCTGGGGTCGGGTTGTAAAGGACAATTTTATTTTCCACTGGTTGGCTTCTGCTGCCATCTTTTAACTTATTGTGCCACCATGCTCTGAACAATTGCAGTACATCATGCAATACATATTATCATGTAAGCTCAATGACAGTTTTGGGAAAAGGGTAAATTAAATAAATGTAACTCATTGTGAAAGTCCTATTTTGTAACAAAATGATTAACAAATGAATAAGATGTACATATTTTGTATTGAAATATTGTTTAAAAGGTACATGTACATGTAAATACAGATGTGGTAAAATGAGATTGAATTACCAAGAGTTTTTGAAGTGTCATTAACTGAGCGCAAAGAGTGACTCGATGGTGTTTATTGATCAGAGTACATAACCTGTTTCTGTGTTTTGGACAGCTGTGACAACGACTTTGTTCAATTTGCCTCTCAGAGAAAAATCACACGCCAGATTGTTGTTGTTCTTGCTGGAATGTATTGTTGAGCAACTGTTGCACAAATTTCTCTGACTGATGTTTCCCCCAGTTATTTTTTATGGGGAGGCTCTGTGTGCCTTAGCTGACTTTTAGAAACTTCTGCCCATTAAAGGAGAATCTTTATTTTGTTATTTGTTTTGACATTATGTGAAGAATACCATGAGTGTGTCACGTGATTCACTGGTACTGCAACACCAAAAAGATGTCTGCTGTTGTATATATCATCAGGCCTTCTGTCTTTATTAGCTTTTGATTTTTTATTTCTTGTTTGTTTCTTCCCTTTGGGGGAATTTGTTTTGTTGTACTTGACTGGCTTGTTTTACTTTTCTCTGACTGCATTTTTGGAAATAAAAATCTTTGAAAAACAGCTTTACTCTGTGCAACAGCATTAATATTCTATAGTGATATTGTGGCTAATCAAAGAGCACGTTACTGGTGCTCATTAAATACATGTAGCTTTGCAAATATAGCCATGTCCATTTAACTGCGTAATGCAATGTATATAATAAAGTATATTTTTCCCCTAGCAGGGGTCATGAGATGGTAAGACGTGTTCACATTATTGTGGGAAGTCTGTGATGGTCGTCACAGAACCTCAAGTAGAAAAAACTCCTGAGGGCACTGGACAAAACAGCACCATCTTAGCTACAATGCTAACATTGCTAGCAGTAAGTCTAAAGCTCTTTAGAGACTCAAACTATGTTTTTTGCACAATCTTGAAGGCAGCATTTGCACACTGATATTTCGCTGCCTGTCTTTGTCTGGCATGGATATGAAGGCATTATATGTGGGAAATTCAGTCACACAAACGAGCAGGCTCATTTGGTTTCTTGTCAGTTCAAGCAGCATTTAACAGCAACTGGCTGCACGCACAAAGGTCAGCACAACTGCGGTCAAAATTCAACATATTTGAAAGCAAAGGAAGTTTTTCTGTGATACTGTGAGTACAACATTAAGTCAGGGATCTTCATATAAACCGTTACTAGTAGAATAAAATTAAGTACTTTTCACCTCCTTATATTCTAGGTTATTACAAACTACAAAAGCTTAGTAAATTGTAACTTAAAGGATGTATACCATCAAAACTGCACTGATTATGTAATGTGTGTTTTAGTGTCTTTCAGCTCGTTGTTTTGGATTTACAATCCACAACTTTACTATTTTGGTTCACTCTCACAGGTTTCACCAGCATTGTTTCCAGGCGTAGCAGGGAGCATCAAAGCTCTGATGAAACTACCAGCTCAGAAGCTGATAGACAGATAGACAGTTATCAACCAGGGAGTGAATGAGCTAAAGAGCCTCAGGAGTTGGTGGAGAGCAAAATAAAGCTAAAAGGAAAGTGAGTAACACTTTGAAAGATGGTCAGTAAAAAGACTTGTTAGGTATTTTTAGTCAGATAGAAATTGGATAGATACTTTATGTATTAGAAATGTTTAGTGGAGATAGGATGTCTAGTTAGACTGTTAAATGCTTAGGCCTGCTTATGAGTTTCTACAGGGTACATCTGGTCAAGGATAACTAGAGAGAAGAGTTGATGACTGTCAGCAGACAGGGTGTTTAATATTATTATTATGACGTGTATAACTGTAGCCTTAGCCATAATAGGTTCTTATGTTTAAGCCACGACATGTTACTAGAGGTCGTGAGAATGTTTTTAGCTACACACCACTTAACCAACAGACACACACACATTGATTTGCTTCATGTTTTGACTACTGCTATGACCAGCTGCAAAGCTGGCACCAGAGACGTCTTGGTTGACGTTTCTGTGTAGTATGGGGCTAGCCCAACCGAAGTGATA
>NW_018127909.1:3528767-3529840 GCF_001952655.1 Monopterus albus | reverse complement strand
TTTGAATAAATCAGCACTGTTTTGTAGTTACTTGGACTGCCTCGCCTCTCAGAGTCAGTATGGTAAAAAGTACCGGGTACAAAAGACTACGAAAGAATACTAATATTGTTTCATGTCTGATGACTATATTGACCCATTTGGTCACTGGGCTTATTCAGTACTCCATCTGGCCTGACTTCAGTACTGTGGTTTTCATACTCTTGACATATTTTAAAGCACACAAAAACACTCGGCTCTGAAAAATATCTTAACAGAGTTTTGCACAAAAAAAAGTTTGAAAAAGTGGCTTCAGTGCTGACCAACATTTATCAGATGAAAATAACTGTAAGTCAGGAGGTTGGGGAAGAAACAAGAGGAAGATAAGTTAGAGGGAAAGCTAGAAGAGGAGTTAATGAGAGACCCAAGAGGGATGTAAGGGGGAGAGCTGGGTGTGGAGCATGGGGAGGAGCTGCTCGAGAGGGCTGCTGCTGGGATGTTTGGCAGGCTCGGTCTGGGGCTGCTGAGCTGGTTGAGGTCTGGAGCAAGTGGTCCAAGCGACACTCTGAGCATCTGAAAACAGCAACAAACATTAATGTAAGTCTTCTGCAGTATCACACATCAACACGCCGTCAACTGTTTTACTGTTGGGACATCTTGGAAAAAGTTTTCACATCTTTAGATCTTATACTCTAATTGAATGCAAAAGTATTTGCATTTAAATATATGAATGTATCAAAGGAATTGTTGCACAAATTTAATCTCTTGGAGCTAGTTTAACTGTATATGTTGCTGCCTGTGAATATCATCAAAACAAATGAATGAATGTCACTTTTGGCTTTTTCCCATTAGGGGTCGCCACAGTAAATCGTCACACTGACAATTTGCATGTTGACATTTGCCACGTGTTTTACGCTGGATGCCCTTCCTGATGCAACCCTGACTCAAACCTGGGCCGCAGCAGTGGGAGGGCTGGGCCCTAACCACTAGTCTGTCAGGAAATCAAATCAAATCAAATCAAATCAAATTTTATTTGTATAGCGCCAAATCACAACAAAAAGTCATCTCAGGACACTTTACAAAGTAAGGTCTAGACC
>NW_018127909.1:3524956-3525542 GCF_001952655.1 Monopterus albus | reverse complement strand
CTGACATATTCTTCCTGCTGTAACCATGTTTCAGTAAGACACAATAAGTCAATGTGATGTTCACTTATCAGATCATTCACTAACAGAGATTTAGAAGAGAGAGATCTGATATAAGAGGAGTCGTCTTTGATTGTCCTATTACATTCTACTATAAGAGGAGTCGTCTTAATTTTAATTAGGTTCTTATGAATAACTCCTCTGGAGTTGATTCTTGATTTATATAATTTAGGTGGGTGGGGGGCAGACACAGTCTCTATGGGGTACTGGGAGCGTTGGGTGGGTAGCAGCTGCAAGGACACAGCAGAGAGGCGTGTAAGACTGCGACCCTGCATCCTGGACTCGACTCTGAGTTGTCATAATTTAGGTTGTAAAACAAACTCGTCCAGATTTCTAGATAAGAGAGCCACACCACCACCAAAGTGGGATGGATGCCGTCTCTGCTAATCAGACCAGGTTTTCCCCAAAATGTTTTCCAGTTGTCTATGAAGCCCACGTTATTTTCTGGGCACCACCTAGACAGCCAGCGGTTGAATGACGACATGCGGCTAAACATGTCATCACTGGTCACATTGGGTAGGGGTCCAGA
>NW_018127909.1:3503771-3524844 GCF_001952655.1 Monopterus albus | reverse complement strand
AAGTGTGAGGGAAACCCAACAGCAAAAAAAAAAAAAATGAATATGGTAAAAAAAAATGTATCAGTAATAACATAATAATGGCAATAACACATAAATGATGAATCTCACAGTCCTCACAACTGAATATCATTTGGGCCTTTAACCATCACTTTATGACTTACTTATTTTCCTCAGTGAAACTGAGGTTGCTGAATCATTAACTGTGGATACAGCTAGTTGCTCCCATATGTTCTCCACCAAATTAGCTTCAACAATTGTCCTTTCACACAGATTCTCACCCCCTACCACATCATAACAGAGCGCTTTAATGTGTGGCTGTGGGGAAAATTAAAGCATTTGGAATGAATAATGACTTCCTATTAACAGGACAATCCAGAACACACTGTGCACCCATAAATACAACTATGCTGCACAGTTACACTTGCAGCCCGCACCTGGAAACAAAAGCAGAGACCTGCCAATACTGTAGATTGTGTTTGTGTGTTCCCCAGAGGCTCTCACACACAAGGCAGCACTGTTGACTCTTTGACAGACTTTGATCAAAGGAACACTTCAGTGCCATATACTGTCCCATAAGACTTGGGACAGCCTAATTAGTCCTGGCTTACCCTGCTGTACATTTATGTGTGTGTATATGTGAGTGTGTATGTGTTTCCTGAGTAAGCATGTGCTTCAGTCACTAAGCAAAAAAGATACCGTTTGCATGCACATGTTGGTGTGTCAGCTAAGGCGGATGTGAAGAGAAAAGTGCTGCCTTGTGCTGCTGAATTCCCCCGCAGCAGGATGAGGATGAGCGGTGTTATGTTTGTTCGACTATGATGTGAATCACTAAAAGCTATCCTGCTGATGTTCAGAGGAAATGACTCGGATTAATGGCAGATATAAACACTGTGATGATCTATTTCAGCTTTTAACTCTAGCTCACTGACACACATGCTGCTTGATTAATTAGCACCCGTGAAATGTAGAGAGACTGTAATAACAGTGACAGTAGGCTTCTTTCTTACCTCTGTAACATCTGCATACGAAGACCAGGGGACAGTATGTTTGCTACTGCAGAATGTATTGGTAGTCACAAAAAAAATGAAAAAACTATTTCAGATTAATAACCTGCACATTTTGTCACTTGCATAACACCAATAGCACACCCAAATTAAATGACAATCCAGAAAATTGACTTAGACTGTGCTTTTCTATGCACTGAAGCACACTCAAATAACTTTACATTATTTGCCCATTCATCCGTTCACACACACAGTGATGATGAGCAGAACAGCCGTATGAGGCGACGAGGAGCAGCTTGGGATTCAGTGTCTTGACCAAGGACATTTTGACATGTGGACTGGAGCAGCTGAGGATCAAACCACCAACCCTGCAACTAGAATATGACCTGGTCTGCCTCCTGAGCCACAGCTGCCCCGGAGTGAAAGCCATGGCTTTACTGCCTTATCACACTATAAACCTTAAGGATTTTGGTGTTGAAATTGTACTTTTTGTGAATATAAATCTCCAATTTATATATAACAAAGAAAAAATATGATTCTGTCAAAACTGGTTCAGAGATACTGTAAGTCTGATATTGTATTTTTGCTAGTGTCAACCAGAGCATATGAGCGGAGTGGAGCGGTGAGAATTTCTCCTCCATGCTCACGGAGCTGATCACCCATTCCACTCCCCGCTTAAACCGTAGCCTTAAATCCCAAAAAACAATTAGAAATGATTTATTTTGAATTACAGTTAGACCCATGTAACAAGGAATATAACACAAAAAGTCATATGTAAAATTCAACAAATCAATGGGCCTAATTAAATAAAAATATACTCTACACATGACCTTTCAGCTTCCTTTTTAATGTACTTTAGGAACTCCATTATTGAGCTGGCAATGGCCAGTTTTTGAATGAAAAATGCTGGATGACTGTCCAAGGCAAAGGTGCATTCTGGGTCAGGCTTGGGCATGCTTCAGGCTCATGGTGTGAGTGGGACATAGGGCTACGCTCCTTCCTTTTCAGAAAAATCGCCCTGTGCTCTGTCCAAAATCCCCCCACTCGCTTGCACTCCGCTCACATGCTCTGGTGTCAACAAGTCATATAAAAAAGACCAAAGCCAACAAGTTGATCCAAGTGCTGTAGCCTGACCTTCCCTCCCTGTACCATGGAGCTCCATTGTTGCCATAGACAAGGTGGGGAAGTCATTGGCAGATGGACTAACACATTGTTGGTTCTACTCTTTTCATGGGATTTGCTCACAATAATTTCAGTATATCACCAGCCTTATTTTATAAAGCTGACTGTGTGAGTGACTCTTGGGAGACCCCTGAGTTTCTCAAATGCCATTTTTAATAAGCACTTTGTTTGGATTGTAATTATCAGTGTGTCTGAAGATTTTAAGAGATGTGGGATTTTACAGAAGTACTGTCCTCATCAACAAGAATTTTTTTAAAAAGCAGTTCAGTCTTACATGTAAATATGTACATACTGGTGCATACAGTAGATTTAAATAAAGTAGTTTAGAAACCAGTTTAAATCGCAGTCTGCATTGGACTACAGTACTATGAATATCTTGGTGTGTGGAGGGATGAATGCCTCCTATTTTGATGAACTTGTCAAGAAACCTAGGGTTTATTTCAATCTTGTTTTTCTTTGGGAGCCAGGAAAAGATTGGTAGCTGCCATCCTCTTACCTGTTCTTTGGTATGGTGACTTGCTAGTACAGCGTCTTCACAGAGTGGGCTGGCCATCTCTCTCTGTTTGCCAGCTCAGTCATTAGTACATTTTATTTATAAGGCTATTTTGAACAAATCGCCTCCTCTGTCTCTGAAAATTGATCTCAAGGTGCTTATCTTCCAGCTATAACCTTAGATCGCAAGCCATATTTCAGCTATCGGTTCCCAGTGTTCAGGATGGGTGAGAAAGCCTTTATGCTTTCTGCTCCAGCCTCACATTTTAATAATAGTTCCTTTAATAGTAATGTTTTAACATTACGTGCAATGAAATAGGTTATACTTAAAGTCACAATCTGACACAAAATGACTGATTTCACCTCTCATCCTTTATCTACAGTAGGTAACCTGCAGTTCTGAGATACCGAGCATCAGAATTTCACATCTCTGCCAGCAAAAATGTTCCTTCTTTAAACCAAGTCAGCATCCTCGGGGTAAAATGAATGCAAAATATCAAAAACTCACAACAATTACAAACTGTATTTCCAGGTCCAAAGGAAAAAAACAATGCCTCTATTGCAAGCAAACTCTAAAATACCCTGCAGTTTAATTGAAAGATGATATTTAAAAGTGGCAATGCCTGAAGCTGTAAACGAATATGTCTTAAAAAAACATGGATCAGCAGAACAAAAGTCACTGACTGTTACAATGACACTTACTAGTATACTTCAGGAAACTGAAGTTTACTGGCTTCCAGTACTATTTTTACTCTAGCACAGACACTATGTTCTGTTTGATGTCCAGACTTTGAAAAGCAACTTAGAGTTTGGAAACAATGAAGACTTTCTCAGTAAAGCTTGCAGCTATCTAACCGTGAAGCTCGCAGCCAAGCCAAGTGTCAGTCCAAGAAAGCATCAAGCGTCCATGTGGCCACTGGTGCCAGTCAGCTTGCAACACACAGATGGCCAGTTTATGATGCTTGCTTGGAGAGTCAGTCACCTCTTTATCCAAACCAAGAACATAAAGCTTGTGGCAATGCAATGCTTTGTGCTTTTGTCCTTTCTGACTTTGTTCAAATCTTCCAGCTGATTTAATAAAACCACACATTATGTCTTTCTTTCCTTTTTGTAATGTTAAAAGACATCAGTCAGCAGAACATCCCTACTAAATACACACACACACACACACACACACACACACACACACACACACACACACACACACACACACACACACACACACACACACACACACACACACACACACACACACACACACACACCGCAGACTAAGCCCAGGCTGTGTCCTGCTATGAACCTCTGTGCAGCCAAAGCTTAATGCTGCCTCATAAAATAACAAAACCTCTGAAAACCAAATGAGATATACTCCGCGATCATCTGCAGTGCACATCTGAGTAGACACCACTGATTTACAGGAAGTGGATGGAACAGATGTGAAGGTGGGTGTCACACTCCCTGACCTGGGTCTTATCTAACCCCACTCCCGCTGCCTGCTCCGCCCACGCTCCCCTGTTATCTGTCTGTGTAATCATTCAGCTTGTATTTAAATCAACAATCAGTACTCACTTTTTGACAGATATGTGTATCCTCTGTAGTCCATGCTCAGAGTTTTGCCTCTGTGTTTCTTCATGTTCTTGAGTTTGTGTTGTCTTGTGCCTCTGCCTGATCCTGGACCTGGCCCTTGCCTAACATCTTGGATTGCGTACTCGGCCTGACCTTATGTTTCTGACCCTTGACATTGCTTTTCCCAGCTCGCTTGTGCCAACCTGGACACAGAGTAAGCCTCTGTTATAAACTGCATACTTATCTGCCTGTCATGCCTGTCAGGTCTGAAACTCTTCTTAGCCGTTTCCTTAACAAACATGACAGTGGAAAACCTCACTAACAGTACACATCATTTTAAAATTAACTAATTTAACATTATAAAAATGGAACATCTTACTGGTTAAAAGCATGTATTACAGGTCTGCATTAAAACCAAAGTGTAATCTTCAGGAACCCCATGACTTTCCCAAATGCATTTTTTAAGAACTTTGTTTGGATTGTAATTATCAGTATGACTGCAGATTTTAGGAGATTTGGGTTTTCACAGAAGTGCTATCCTCATCAACAGGAACATTTAAGAAACCTCTTCAGTTTGACATGTAAATTTGTACATACTGGTATGTATCTCTAAATAAGGTCCTTTGGAAACCAGTTTCTGAATACAACAATAAAATCTGGTGTCCCATTTTTACAAAGTCACCATTCATTCCAAATGCTTTACAAAATGTAGAACACCAGTCACTATGTAAAGGATAAGTCCAGGTGTATTGTATATTTTTTATGTTTAACAAACCCCATGAAAAGACCAAAACCAACAATGAAAACAAAAGCATTACTGTGAACATGGGAACTGTATAGCATGTGTACTATATATCAGTCCACTCTAGAAATAGACCCATACAAATACACTGCTTAGTCTTGCTTGTGTAACATTTGATAAAAAAAAAAAATAGTGCCCACCAGAATGAAACAATACTTATGACGGGTTTTTTTGTTGTTGTTGTTGTTTTCTTTTAAAGATTTAGTGGGAACAAATGGGCTGAGAGTCACCGACAGAGAATTCACATAGACAGCCTTATCCTTTTACTTTAACAATCTACAGGTACTATGCATCCATCCATTATCTACACCGCTTATCCTACCGAGTGCCATGGGGGGGGCTGGAGCCAATCCCAGCTGACATTGACAGCAAGAGGCGGGGTACACCCTGGACAGGTCACCAGTCTATCACAAGGCTGACATGTAGACAAACAACCACACACACTCACTCCTAGGGGTAATTTAGAGTCACCAATCAACCTAAGCTGCATGTCTTTGGACTGTGGGAGGAAGCCGGAGTGCCCAGAGAGAACCCACACAGACACAAGGAGAACATGCAAACTTCACACAGAAAGGCCCCAGGTCAACCGGGGTCAAACCCAGAACCTTCTTTCTAAAGGTACTATTTAGACTAATTACAACATATTTCAGAATATACTGTATATAAGAAATCTTCTTACCACACAATATATTACTAACCAAAATTCTTTAACAATAATTAAATTCTATTTTTCTTGTGTTTTATAACAAAATGTCATTATATTTACCTCCAAGAAGTCATTCCTTCTGTTTTGGTCCTTAACAATGCCCCTCCATCACAAACACCCAAATGATTTTTAAAGTAATACTGCATTTTTCCACTGAATGCCCCCAAACTCTGATTCCTTTTCCTCTGACGCTATTGATGCATCTGTGATCCTGAAATTTATTCAGTTTGAAGAATTTCTGACAGCTCAAGGGTATGCATGTATTCTTCCATCAGCCACACTGAATATGAGATGAGCTTCACTGACTTTCTTCTTGCATGTTTGTTATGGTCCGACCCCACTGTTATGCCTTTATGAACAATCCCTCCTTGCCACATTCAGCACTGAAACTCTTGTTTCCTTGTGACTTTTAAAATCTACACTTGGGCCAGAGAAATACTGAAGCTGAGATGAGAATCGATCTGAAACTACAGGCTAGGGAAACTATCATTTGAAGCCACTATCAGCAGTCACAGAAGAATTTAAATAAGATAAAAGTGGTTAGACTACGATCACCAGCTGGCTGGTAATGACACTGATCGCTCCTATTTTCTTCCCAGAGGACAGAATAATGACATCATCTTTCATGCCCTGATGTACCTGCTACTCTGTGGAGAGCTGCACATCTGCCAAATGTGAGAAAAAGATCCTCGATGGTCAAATCCAATTTGAGGCACCTCAAACATATACTGCCACACCAAAATATTTCAAGCCCAACAGAAGAGCGGCAGTACAGTACAGTATGCGTGTGAGCTGGAGCAGGTGTGAAATATGTCAGTAACAGTTCACATACAGTGAGAAAGAGAGTGGGAGAGCAGGAGATGCAGCAGAGCTGGGTCCTAGTGAGGGGTGGCAGGTTGGTGCTGGTGTTACATGAGGAGGTATCTCAAAACATCAGCAGCCGAACAAATAACAACACCAAGAACATCAAGAGTGAGAAGAGGGCCAAGGCCACTTTGATCTGAAAGGCTGGGAGAAGGTATTCGTTCAGCTTCCACTTATACACCTGCTGGTACAAAGTGTGTGTGAGCAGAGAGGCAGAAGAGACAAGCTTTTACTCTCACAGACAACACAACCACAGGCAAGGAGGCCCAGCTGAGAGTAATGGGAGTTCATACACAGTGTTATTAAATATACATATGGAGAAGAAGAATGGGAAGTGTCTGCAGAGCTCTACTGTACATCAGAGAAGGTTTGTGAATGTTGGAGAAAAATTCTGTTTTCTTTGAAGAAGCACGAGCAATTGTCGTTTGTTGTGATGCTGGCTGATCCGTTGCTAATCATGCATTTCAAGACTGAGCCTAAATCAGGAAAACCAGTGGGGACCCCAGCATAGCAAAATAGGTTTGACAGTTTTCTTCACAAAGAGCCATGTGTCCCAAAATGTTCAACTGGGCTAGAAATTTGTCCTGCACGCTCACAAGTGTAGATTCCACATTGTCACTGGGTTATCCTCACGTTAGTTCAGGGTGGCCAGCTACTGTAAATAAAAAAAGATTGCTCTTTTGTCTTAGGTTCATGTTTTTAAAGCCAAGGGTCATTAACTAGAATGATAAGTCTCTTATTAACTACCTCAGTCATAGCAAGATGCAGCATGATAAACAAATATAGATTTATATTTGTGCATAACATTCCAATAATAGGTCTGTCCTTGGAAAGTGGCTGAAAGATATATTGCTATGATGTGTAAGATATTATGTAACATTATATTGTGCTATATTTTATGATGTGTTATATTTGGGTTAATCCCAAACTGGAAAAAGAAATTCCATCATACTTGGGATAGGAAAAATGTCCATGTAGCACTGACTTCCTATTAACACAGTGATGATAACCATTTACCAACCCAGTGAAAGCTGCTCAAATTTAAGGAGGAAGTGAACTATCATACTGTCTGGTAGCTGGTGAAGTCTCTTTTGACACCTCATATTAGATATGAAGAAAGTCAGTGGAAGCAGGCTTGTATGTTGTTTTTGTACTGACTGAAACAAAATGGCTTCAACAGCTGCTGCTGTACGTTCTTCATGCCAGATGAAGAGCTGACTCTTAAAACAGAAACGTTAAAGGAAAACCAATCTATTCGTAATGACTGACTAAACAGTCAAGTCAACTTAATATGTTAAGTTAAATGAATGTGTTTTCTCAAGTTTTTAAAACTCAAACAACTCAATCTAGGTTAAAGCTACAATATGTAACTTGAGATAGCACTAGCATGAAACTCCAAATCGATCCACCCCGCTCCACCCACCACTCCCTCTCCCTGCTCCACTATACTCTAATAGGATCTGCTACCTTCCGCCACGCTCTGCCCAGCTCTTCAGATGTTTTTCATTATGACATTACAAGAAATGAGAATGCAACAAAACTTACTGATCAAGCAGAAATAATTGAAAACCTGTAACTGGTTAGAGAGGTCAATCCTGCTAATGTCTGGTCCACAGCAGGCTTCGACAGCACCTCTCCACATTAAGACAAGTTTTGGACCAGATTTCTATAACAACAATATTTGATAAAAGTTACATACTGTAGCTTTAAGCTAATTCGCATTTTCAAAGCACAGCAGGGGAGCTTACATTTCAAGTTGAAGCAGCTTGAAATTATTCACAGTGTAATGACTGATAAACACATCATTTGTAATGGAAATGTGGAACTAGATTTATTTGCACTTTACTAGCTTTACCACTAGCAAATTCAGGCATCAGCCAACCAACAAGAACTGAAATATCAAGGATAACAACCCTATCTACATTAGAGTTGGCATTTGATCAAACAAAATGAATCATTATAACAGTCATGTTGTTTTAAACTGTTTATATCGTAAAACAAAGCTAATATTTCCCCACGCTGAAGAATTAACATATTAATTCTCAGCCTAGCACAGCCATTGGTTGATTTTAAAATGCTGTGTGCTTCGGAAAAATGAAAAGGGAAAAAAATCGGGGGGGGGGGAGCAGAGGGAGACTGAGGAGGAGGCATAGAAATAGAGACAGAGAGACCCAGGGAAGGTGTGTGTGTGTGTGTGTGTGTGTGTGGTTAGAGCAAAGCAACTGAGAAGCAAACGGAGACAAGGAGACAGCTCCCAGCAGAACCCTAGAACAACAGCATGTCTTACTGACGGATGATACACAGTGGCCGGCTGGCCAGCCATGCAAGCAGCCCATTTCCTCCTGAAAAACCCGCCACAGAATAGGATCCACAAGAGCAGTGGACGAGAGGAGAGGAGAGGGAAGGAAAGAGGGATGGGGGGAAAAAGGACAAGAGAGAAGGCGAGTGGGTATAAAGGGAGGAGGTGGCATGATAAGGCGAAGAAGTAGATCGATGGGAAGAATCACGAGGGAGGGAGACAAAGTGAATCAGAGAGGAAGCCAGGGAAATTTGAAATGGGAATTTAAGCTGACTTTCTCAAAAAATATTAAATCAACAGAACCTCCTTGCAGCAGGGAAGGAGGTTAAAGAAGCTGGATGAGAGAATTTCAAGTGATTTAATTTTGAATTTGGATGCTTGTGATTTCCTTTCCGGCAAGTTGGGCCCCAGATTTTTTTAAAGAAATATGTGAATATTGTGGCCTGAGAGGACAAACTGTCCTCGATGCTGTTTAACTGCAGCAGTAGAGGGAAAGTTGGGCTGACATTTGAAAGACAAATCAACCCGAGTGTTGCGGGGGGAATGTGTTCTTAAATGACCTGCCTGGATAAGAGAGGTGGTTGTAAAAAAAAAAAAAAAAAAGGAAGAAAAATGGTGGTAAAAATAACCAGCGTAAAAATATGCCACGGATTTATCTTCCAGAAAGCGCTCGTCTTCTTGTTTTAGTTGTTACACTGTTGGGCTAGGAAAGCTGCTAACTGAAAAATTACAAAATAAGTGAGGGTGATAGCCTTTTTGTTTGTGATCAGATCAACCCATTAAACCCCTGACTCATCAGGTCCTCACTGCATCCTCTCCAAACTTTTCCTTTGCATGCTGTGACCAGAGGATAGATCTCTTAAATGTCATGAAGACTGATGGTGGGTGTGTTGAAGTGTGGTGACATTACTGCCTCTACTCTCCTTCTTCCTAAGTCAGGCTTGTCTGCCTTCCGCACTGACATTTCGCCGGCCGTGTTTACGTGGGACTCACCGGCCAAAATGTCATTCCAAGATTTATAGCTGTGAACACTGACTGGTGGAGTGGAGAGCTGTGTGTAACCAGGTAGAGAGAAAGAGAACAAATGAACGCGAGCATTCATTGGCCCTACATCTTTTCGCTTTCCTTTTTTAACTTTAATTTCCCCCTCTTTCCCACTTTCCCTTGAAATCTGCTGTCTTCTCATCTGTAATGTGAAGTTTTCCCCCTCCAGTCTTTTTTTTTCTTCATTTTTTGGTCTAAAAAACAAATCTTCTGATAGCTCAGATTCTCTTTTCTCATGTCCACTCTTCTCTTATTTGGTGTTATGCATGTTTTAATATTTTATTTTTAAATTTGCACATTATATTTTCCTTTCAATTTCTGTTTAAAGGATGAGGCTGTATATACTCTAAGAACGTCCATAAAAAGACCACAGCCAGTAATGCCTAAGTGCATATTTTAGTACTTACAGTAACTGTACTCAGTCCCAAATCCAATTGCTTTTAATTTTATTTTATTTTTTCTGAAGAGAGTAACGTTTGAAAACAGGCCACAAATATGCTATATATACAGATGGGTGACCAATGAAAGGAAAACCAACATAAAGTACCTGGGCCACCGTGATATGGACTCTCCAAGTCCCTGAACCCTACTAGAGGAAAGAACACCATTCTTCCCTCGTGTGGTGTTCTGATGATGGTGGTTGAGACGTTGTCTAACATGTCGCTCCAGCATCTCCCATAGGTGTTCAGCTTGGATGAGAACTGGTGACAGTATGCGATTCCCATCCTTTTCACACAAACCATTCAGTGACCCCTCATGCCCTTTGGATGGGGGCACTGTCATCTTGGAATGGACCGCTCATTTATTTAGGTTTTTCCTTTAATTTGTCACCTCTCTGTACATTCCATAAACAAAACTGTAGAAGGCCTTGACACACCAGGAAGTGGCACAGCAGAATTCACCTGCATGTCTTTTTGAAATATTTAGCTGTAGAATCCTGGTGACTACTCACAGGGCAGGTTATACACTACTAACCACTGGCTCTAATCAGTCACAGCAGCTCTTGTTTCTGTTCTCTCTGCATTTTGGCAGTTGTTTCCAAGATTGCACATCATTTCATTCGGTTCCTGAACGACAAAGGAAAAATCTCTTAGTTGTAGCTGTAAGTTAGCAAGATAGGAGACTTGGCTGAAAGCAGCACAGTACGGTCACACAGTTTATTCAAAAGATGTATTTCTACCATCAACTCCCGTCTCATAGCTGTACGAAAAACATTGCTCTTTCATGGACACAATTATAGTCTGAAAGAGGAGGTGAAATAAAACTGAACGGTCATACACATCTTTATTTTAAATGCTGGTGACCTGTAGGCCTTTATTCTTCAATAAAGTTTTTTTTCTGCTTATCTTTTCAGTTTTTCTTTTCTTTTCATCTAGTGTTTTTCTCCCTTGTCTTCTCTTTTTTTCTTTTTATTTTCTTGTTTCAGCTTCTCTTCTCCATCTTTTTTCAAAACTAATTTCAGATTAATGACCAAAACCTCCTAGCTATCATATCTTAGCTAGTCTCAATACAAGTGAAGTTGCGATCACAGGGAATCACATAGTGTCTCCCAGCCCTGTTTCATCCCCTGGGGAGAGACACTGACACGTTTGACAGAACAATCTAAAGCTTACACTTGCAATGCAGTTTCACTTTTGCTTTACGCACAGCTTTCCTCCTCATCACACAGCTGAAGCAGCATTCCTCCTTAGAAAAAAAGATTTACTGAAAAGACAATAGTCAGAGGGTGAAATGTTACTGAATGAGTGGTAGAAAAGTAGCAACACAACTTCTCTCATAGGTTCAAAGTCACAGACGTGCACTAAATAACTCTGCATGGCGATTTCCTGTGAGACACGAAGTCATATCTCAAGTGCATTGCCCTTCCTTCCTTTATGGGTTGCATGAAAAACGTCCTTTCTCCACCGCTACACCCCAGTACGCCACATGTGACCTACATAAAACAGTGCAAGGGAACAGTGGCCACAGCCTGTGTGCTTACTGTTTCTACACCGTACTGAGTATCATTACACATAGTAGGGACATAATTTCCCTCCGTGGGATCAACGCTGCTGTACAGTGTAAAGTGCAAGACCGACCACCAGTCTGTCAGTGTGAAGTGATCTGTCATGCTGGCAAGGTGGCACACTGAGCACACTGTGAATTGTGTCTTCAGGTAGTGAACTACATGTTACTCACCCCATGTGTGACGATTTGCTCTGAATACATTTACAGTATAGGTATCAGTGCGTGTAACGTCAGTGTACCTCCATAACCTTCTCTCAGAGATCCGGCTTCAAGAGCTAAGAATCAGTCTTGATGTTACTTCAATTAAATAGTATTTTTAACAGTATCCACTGAAATTTTGAAAAGTTGTGTGAACACGGTGTGTCACACAGATTTCTGAAAGAGAAGCTGGAAAAAAAGGGTTTTCATCTGACATTCTTCTTTGTGGTTTACAGTAAATTGGCATGGCTGCAACCACACTGTTGCTTTTTATTTTCTGTGTGTGTTATCATGCTGTCAACACACTTCTGACTTGTCCAGTAAAAGTATTTGGATTCTGATTCCCAATGCCAGCAGTGCTGTTACACACTGCACCATTTCCTGTCACAAAAAAACTCTAAAGTACATTGATATTAAATGCAAACCATTAGAGTAGTATATGCAACTTTCTGTTTACCAGTGGAAAAAATGAACCAATTACATTTACTGTAAATAGGTACAGTTTTGAGATACAGTACTTATTCTTTACACCTTATGTTGTTTTAAGCTTTTTTTTTGCTCCACATTTCAGAAAACAATGTGTGGATTGTGCTGCACTAGATTTATTTGAAATACTAGTTATTTGAAATAGAATTAAGATGTTACATAAAAATATACACTAATACAACATGATGCATTATTACAGACCGAACTACATAAATGTATATTAAGTACTGAACAGTAGCTACACCTGGACCTGCTGCAACAGTAAAATGGTATTTGTAGGCATTAACAGTTACCTGTTCTGCATTTTTCTGTAGAATACCTATTTTTGTTTTTGATGCACTATGTACATTTTGCTGTTAAGATTTCGAATGAAAGACATTTATTTGTAATGGAGTATTTTTATATAATTATATCGGCACATTTACTGAAGAGAAGGGTGTAAGCGTGTTTTTCACTGCTGTTGTTATAGTCAGGCGCAGCTGTGGCTCAGGAGGTAGAACAGGTCATTCCCCAACCATAGGCAGGGTCGGCGAGTCGATCCCTGGCTTCTCCAGTCCACATGTTGAAGATATCACCGGCGTGTGAATGCTTGTGTTAGCAAATAGGTGAACAGACAAATAGTGTTGACGTGCTTTGAGTATGCTTCAGTGCATAGAAAGCCGCCATACAAATATAAGTCCATGTGTGGTAAGGTATTGCACTTGAGTTTAAATTTCCATAGGTGAGGACAAGATAGGTCATGTAATGCTGTAATACTTAAACTGTCCACCTTACAGCATTTACCATATGTTTCTCTCATTTTTCTTTGAGGTTTCATTACCAGTATTCTCTTGTCCTTGCTCCAGTACAATAATGAACTGCAGAAGCCTTGTCAGTAAGACAGACCAACATCATATCCCCTTCTGCCCAGTGAGCTTTCTTCTCCCTCTTGTTGTCCCTCCTTGCCTGCCAGGCTCTGCCAGTCGTTCAGCCTGCCTGCTCTCCACGTTCACAAGCCCAGGCAGTCATGATGAATGTGGAACAGGGCCCAGCCCAGGCTCCTGCCATTACCCTGTGACAATTTATTACCCTTTATCTGTCGGCACAATTAACCCAGGCCCAGGAAATAGGGACTTATCAGTCCTTCATTACTAGGACCTGCCCATGTCCCCATCCCTCTCTGTCACCTAATACACACACACACACAAGCGCACACACACACATGGCTCAGTCTTTGCAGGCTTTCAGCTTCTCTTGTTGTATATAGCTCGCTGTTTCTCATACCATCTCCATTACACCCGTTGACTGTCTAACACAGATACATATTTTCTCACTCTGGCCCTTTCACATATCCTTTTGTTCTCTGTCACACACACAGTCTGATTTTCTTTAAGATTTTATTTTCAAAGATGATGAGCACCCAGAGTAACATTACAGAGCTGGTGTTCTGATCTGTGCTGTTATGACCCACTACATTTACATAAATTGGCCTGAAACAGAAAAGAAAAACCTCCCAGTGTGGACAGTTTTCACTGGAACTGCTTTCTACTGAAGAAATAGTCCATGCCAAGCCTGTTGATGGCTGATGTCGATGTTCTGAGGATTATCCAGAGTCATGGAGACACTGTTTCTAAAAACAGATGTTAATGTAGATTAGGCAAATTGGGTAAAGTAAGACATTGTGATGGGCTAACAATACTCCTTTTTCACAGCTATAGTGATGATATATATATATATATATATGTGTATTGACAAAAACCATAGCAGTGACTGAATTTCATTTAATAATTGATTTTTGTTTTGCGAACGACAGACAATAGGTCTTTAAGAACTAACCGTTACTAATTCTTAATTTTATCCAAGGGCTTTTAAAACCCCTGAAAGCTTAAGGTCAAATTTTAAGCATTTCTTTTTGAGATTTAAAATTCATGCCTAGAGAGAGGTGGATACAGCATCACCAGCTTTGCTGCCAGTTTGGCCCAGTAGCTGCACATGGTACTGCAACGAAAATCCTCTGCAGGTCAAAAAGCATTTTCTCCACAGACAGGCTTCCAAGCAATGCCATCAATGAGATTTGTTCACAGGCATAAGATAGAAAATGCCAAAAAAATGACTGAGAGTCAGTTATACAGTATTATTCTTGTTCTTTGCATCCTATATCTGACTGCACGTGATTTACAAAATGAGCAAGGACGCATACTGTTTCAAATAGTGTGAGGAGTCCATGCAGGCTAAAATCCACAGAGAGAGCTTATGGGAAGGTCAACATAAAAGGTTGTTTTTGCATCTAAAAGTGCACAAATTGCAAATGTAATGAGTAGAAAACATTTATTTTGTTAAAAATGAGATCTACCACCTTACATTTTTAATGTAAACATTAATTGTGTGAGGTGGCTTTGATGCTTTTAAGTTTAACTCATGCTGCACCATTGATATTTTCCCACATGTCATTTCTCTCTACTATTTTATATCCTTGTTGTATCACTGCTACTAACTGCCATTGCTCAGCGGGATATGTACAGTATCATATTAGCTGCCTGACTATCAAATGTGTCATGGGGTTAAAAAAATATAGGATGACTGTCACATACAAATTCACCTCAGACTAAGCCAATTATTGCTCTTTGTATAGAGGTTTCATGTGCAAATCTCAAGTGGCATCATCACAATGTAAAATATAAGGGCAGAATAAGAATGTGTAAAGAGTGCAGTGCAGGAAAAAACACCACTGCAGTACAGTCCAGAAGTAAACCCAGAAGGTGCAACATCTTTTGGGCACATTCACAGTGAGAGCAATTACAGTGGCATGAAAAAGTATGCGAATAAAATGTGATCTGATCTTCATCTAAGTCAAGAGTACTGACAAATATAATGTGCCTAAAATAAGAACACAAAAAATTTTGATCTTTCATGTCTTTATGATAGGTAGGTAGGTGGGTGGGTAGGTACTTTATTGATCCCTCAATGGGGAAATTTCAGTGTTTCAGCAGCAATAGAGATCAAACAACATAACACCATGAGAACAATCACCACACTCATATCTTGATAAACAATATGTAATATGAATTTACATATGTGCATATTAACCACGCATTTTACCCCAGGATTTGAGTATTGCAATGTTTACCATTGCATAGTCCCTCATAATTTCACCTAGCTTATCACCGCAGTGATGTGTTGTACAGTCTGATTGCCGTGGGGAGGAACGACCTACTGTAACGTTCCTTCTTACACTGGGGATATAACAGTCTTGTGCTGAAAGAACTGTTCAGAGCCTCTACTGTGTGGTGCAAGGGATGGGAGGGGTCATGCATGATGGATGTTAGTTTTACCGGCATCCTCCTGTCCGCCACCTCCTCGATGGAATCCAGGGGGCAGCCCAGGACAGACCCAGCTTTCTTGACCAGCTTGTTTAGTCTCTTTCTGTCCCTGTCCATGCTACCTCCCGCCCAGCCCACAACATTGTAAAAAACAGCAGATAGAGAACAACCATAAAAACCTCATAGTGCTAGTGGAAAAAGTATGTGAACCCTTGAGTTAATGACCTCAAAAAAGCTAATTGGAGTCAGGTGTTAGCATACCTTGTTAAGAAAATGAGCTTGAAGGTGTGGACTAGAGCTACTTTGACTGATAAAAAAACACTCAAACCTTTTGAGTTTGCTCCACACTAGAAGAATATGCTTATGTGAGCCATGCCTCACCAAAAAGAGCTTTCAGAGGCTCTACAAAAGAATTGTTGATTTACATAAAGCTGGAAAGGGTTATAAAGTGATTTCAATGACTTTAAAAATTCACAGTTAGGCAATGATCTACCAATGGAGACACTTTGGGACTGTGGCTACTCTACCAAGAAGTGGGCACCCAGTCAAAATGACCCCAAGAGCACAACAAAGACTCATCACTGAGGTAAAAAAACAACCTTGAGTGACACCCAAAGATTTGAAGGCACCATTGGAACTGGATAACATCCATGTTCATGAATCTACAGTGCGTAAAACATTGAACAAGCAGGGTGTCTATGGCAGGACACCACGAACGAGGCTGCTGCTTATTAAAAAGAACATTGCTACACGAATGAAGTTTGCGAAAGAGCACATTGACACTCCACAGCGGTATTGGCAAAATGTTTTGTGGACTGATGAAACTAAGACTGAACTATTTGGAAAGAACATGCAGCACTACATCTGGTGTAAAAAGGGCACTGCATATCATCATGAAAACATTATCCCAACCGTAAAGTATGGTGGAGGAAACATCATGATGGCCTGCTTTGCTGCATCAGGGCCTGGCCAGCTTGCAGTCATTGAGGGGAAGATGAATTCCCAAGTGCATCAAAAAATTCTTCAGGATAATGTGAGAATGTACATCAGCTGAAACTCTGTAGAAGTTGGGTGATGCAACAGGACAATGACCCAAAACACTGGAGCAAGTCCACAACAGAATGGCTTTAAGATAAGAAAATGTCACATGTAAGATATATCACAATATTATAACAATGAAATATCTAGGTTATATAGTCTGATACCATATTATATTAGTATGTTGCCCTCAGCTCAATACATGGCAGTAGGACTCCCTTTGTAAGAATAGGACTAATCTGTCCACATTATCCATCCATGTCAGGGTTATGTCCAGTAGTGTAGTGTGCCTCATGTCAGCAGACAACAGCCTACCATGTACACCACAGAACAGGCTGCTATTCAGGCTTATTCAAAGCTAATCAGCACCAGTCTATTTTGATATTTTAGACTTTGTTGTTGCAATGCAAAATGGAGGAACAGTATAAAAGCCACAGTCAGTCAGGTCGGAGGTGAGCTAGCTCTCCTGCAGTCAGCACCCCGACCAAGCTTCACTGGAAACACCCAGTCTCTGCAGTCACATCAGCTGCTGCTTGTAAATATTGTATGCAAGTATGAAGTTGACTAATGAATGCAGGCCCTGTCCAGTTTGCCAAGAGCAAGAGGATGATGACAGCCAGGCAATACGGACATCTAGAAGAGCTGTTATGTATTTGTGTGTGGGGGTGTGAGTTTGAGAGGTGTTCTCCATTTGCAGCCAGAATTATAAAGTGAATTATAAAGTGAAAACTAAATTAATGTGTTACATAGACAAGATATGGTAGATGTGTACAAAATTTATCTGCCCTGTTCTCTGTTGTACTTGTTGTATTTGTTTGATGTTACCCAAAAAAATCCTCCTTATCTGCCTTGAAATCTCAAAAAAACTCTTCTTCTTATAGAAGGCATCAACCATGAGAGTGTGTGTGTGCCTACGTATTTCAGCATTCATTAGGTTCACTATCTAAATCCATTTTGACAATGATAACTTTCCCTGAAGCTGAATGAAAAGCTGAAGTCCATGTGGGTGCTGACTGTAGAGATGCAGAGAGACTGCAACCAGAGAACCAGAAAAGCCAAGACTCCTGCTGCTTACTGATAATAATATAAATATCATCAAATATCTGACTGTATGTGGTTTACAAAATGAACCAAGATGCTTATTTCAAACACTGCAGGGAGTCGATGCATGCTAAAATCCAATGGTAGGCTAAAATTGACCAGATTTCCAGCCTTACAGGAATGACTTCAATAAAAGTGGTATTATATAGTTTACCTCCTTCCCTCTGTGGACTGCAGACACATAGACAAAAATCTAAGAGAGGAAGCAATCAGTCACTTTGAATAAAAGAATGAATTCAGCAAGGAGCACATTCATCCCCCAAGGACCTATAGCAGCAGCTTGTTATTCTAAAGTGGATGTTTTTTCAAAATTTGAAAGATGTAAGTGCAGACAGATATCTTAAATGTCACTGCAAAATGAGCAGGATCAACTCATGAAGTGGCCTTCATCATACAACACTGTTCAATCTGGTGTCTCGACAAACACAAAAGCTCATAAGTCCTTCTCCCAGAGGCATACCACTAACACTGCAACAGCTTGCTTGGTTGTGATGCCAGAAGAAGAGAAGATAGCAGGCATCAAGGAGTGCTGAAGGCAACATGCCTACACAAATGTCCACTGGCAGACGCCATTCTTCTTTTTTTTTACAACTTACAAATGCATAAGCAAAGATTATCTTGAGGATTATAGGACTGGTTGCTTATTGCTCCTTGAGAAGGCTTGATCTCTTTCCTCACATTGTTACCCTCCCTCCCTTTTCACTCATCCTTATACTCATTAAACAGAATGGAGATGTGTGATAGAGCAGGAAGGCAGAGAGAGAAAGAAAGGGAAAGGGAAAGGGTAAAAGAGAGAGAAGAGAGAATTAGATTCTCTGACACCGTGCTAATTGAGCGATCTCTTTTCTGCCTGGCCCAGCCTGCCAAGTTTTAATTAGCAACTAATCAAATCAATATGGAGGCTGCCAAGTGAGGAGGAAGGCACCTAGATTGTGAGGTGGCTGCCGGGATCACAGCAGCCTCTGACCTTTGCACCTGGAGGTAGTTTTTTTATGGCTAAATGATGAGGGCCAGTGGTGATGATGAACATCAGCTCTGGATACACAGACTTTTGCAAATAGATTTTTGCATTCATTTTTATGTGAATTGATGACGCATGCCTACACACGCACACCTTCAACAAACCCTTGAAAAGTGTTAATTACAGAGAATCCTGATGTGATGTGTTGCACCATCTTAGGAGACATCCACATAAGCTGGAGATGAGAGGCATAGCCACTTATACTCTTTCATTTGCCTTAGGAAGCTGTCAACACATCCTGACCTCCCCTGGAGGAATCCAGCTGGGTCTCACGTCTTCTAGAGCCTGGGGGCCCCCCAGCTCCTCAGCTGCTACCTCTCTCTCTCACACACACACACACACACAAATACATAAACACTTGCATGCACTTATATAAAAAATGCACAAACATTCACAGGTGCCCCTAATATCCGTCCAGCTCCAGTTATGTACACACATCTTGTCACACGAGCCGTCAGACAACGAGTGTTCTCCACCCACACAAAACACAAAGTCAAAGTATTCAAAAGTGTTACTGGTCAGCAGTGTTTGTGTGTTTTTTTTGCCCTCATAGACAGGATGATGTCATTTTTACGAATTCTTAAGTGTTAAGGGCACTGACAGCAGTGCAGAGGCCAAATGACACAACCATCCCAGTTTTAAGCGATTCAAGTACAGTTAGGTTCAAAGTGTATCCATCATTCTACCAGACTATGATCAGTGTGTCCTTAAACACCCAACTAGGCCTCACTTGATAAAGCATCTAAATTAATTTCATAATAACTGTCCCTAATTACAACAGTACCCAGAGCAGACTGTTCTAAAGCAAAGAAAAGACAAAATGTGAAAGAAGGATGCCAAGATGGAAGCAATAGGAGTTTAAACTATTAACACCTTGTGAGATTAGACTGTACACACTGTAAGGGTTTTATTTTGAAATGGCCCTGAATCCCTGGAGTGCTCAGAGGAATGTTAAAACTATTCATATACTTTAGAAAAGTGCATGGTTCTCACAAGACTCTGTTTAATTTTGATAGGCATTTTCATAATCTCTGTAAACAAACTGCTCATTTTTGAAGGGCATTACAGAGAAAAAGTTTTTGTTTTTGTTTTTGTTTTTTGATGCGAAGACCACACAGCCTTAAAGAGGATGAATCACCACCTGCGAATAATATACTGGCTCAGATGTTGGCAGGTGGGAGCCTGAAGCAGTGACTGCACAGAAAATGTCCATTAATTATATGATGGAATGAATAAATTTGCAGGAAATTCAAGGAACAGCTTTCAAACACTCATCCTGATTTTATATAAAGAAAAATAACAGAATAATCCTCAAGCCTGGTTTGATGAGTGCAGATTCTATTTGAGTTTGTAATGTAACACTGCGATAGTGTTTACAGAAACATTGTACAGATGTGACCAGGAGAGGCTATGCAGTGCTATGCTGCAGCATCCTGCCGCTAACCTGATAGCCTGTCCTGCTTCACCTTCCTGAGTAAAACACCAGAAAAACAAAATAATCCTTATAGGGGAAAATGATTCAAGCTAAACGTGCCATTAGTGTAATCCATAGTACAAGAGAAAAGATAAACTGTGCCTTTCTTCTTTCTATGATTAGCGGTTGGCAAAGCCATGTATAGCCATGTATGTATATACCGCCACCTACCAAGCTGGTGTGTGCTACACAGCATACAGCCCCAAAAATAGATTAAATCAGTTACAAAGACAGTTGAAATAACTAAAAGATGCATCCTGTGCCTAAAGTCAGACAGATAAGACCCATGAAACTGACAGATGCAAAATACAGTGAGGAACAGAAGTATTTGAACACCCTGCGATTTTGCAAGTTCTCCCACTTAGAAATCATGGAGGGGTCTGAAATTCACATTGTAGGTGCATTCCCACTCTGAGAGACAGAATTAAAAAAAAAATTTCAGGAAATCACATTGTATGATTTTTAAAGAATTTATTTGTCTTGCACTGCT
>NW_018127909.1:3496945-3502620 GCF_001952655.1 Monopterus albus | reverse complement strand
AGACAAATAAATTCTTTAAAAATCATACAATGTGATTTCCTGAATTTTTTTTTAAATTCTGTCTCTCAGAGTGGGAATGCACCTACAATGTGAATTTCAGACCCCTCCATGATTTCTAAGTGGGAGAACTTGCAAAATCGCAGGGTGTTCAAATACTTCTGTTCCTCACTGTACATAATCGGATAAAAAGAGACAAAACAAAAAAGATGCTCTCCCTAACAAAGAAACACAAATCAGGTCCAAATAGGTGTTGACCCGAGCAGAAAACATTTAAAATTAACATAAGATGGTTAGTCACATGTCTATAAAGGTTTGAATACAGAATACAAAATATCCTCAGACATCACCACCTGTAAGGAAAAACACATCAGTGTTTACAATGTTTATATAGACATAATTGTTGATAAAAATCACTGCTGCCAAGATGGGATAATATAGGACTGCAGGCAGTATCATGGCCTAAACGGAGCAGTTGGTGGACCACTGGCATACCCCATGTGAAGCACCATGGGGCGGTGAAAGATCAGCAGATTATTGATGGATTCCCCAGACTTATTCTACACACCATCTGGATGTTAATGATCCATTCAACTGTAACACGAGGGAAGTGGGAAGAGACAATGGGGATCACCTCTGGTTTTTGTTAGACCTACGCTACAGAATGTGTTTTCACAGCCTACCAGATATAACGGTAAGGCTTTTGTTAAAGTTAAACTACGAATGTCTGTTAATGCATTGTTTCTGAAAAGAGAAAGGAAGTGGTAGGATTTAAAGCATGTATGTCTGTTAAAATAGGTGTTTCTAAATCAACTGTAGAAATATAGAATTTCTCTTGATAATGCTTGGTCATTACATGCTTGCAAGGGAGAAGAAAGAAGTAATACTTATCTAGTTCTACCTCTAGTGATCCAAACTATGGTTGACACAACCCAAATATTTAACTAAACAACTACACTGGTTAAATTCCCGCAACCACCAAATTACTACATTCCTTCTAATCACAAATCACAATTACATAATTAGCAAACAAATGATAAACAATAAATTATTCATATCCCACCCATATATACACCGATAATATCTTAATAAGATCATTACACTTCCTGTATCCAATACCCAATCATTTAAATTATTAATTTAATTACATTTTCATCTATCAAAACTATGAAAATGAAACTATGTTGGGTAGAAACAGACACTTTTCCTAAGCTTAAAAGATTTATTTAATTTACTACATAATTTAATAAGAAAGTCACTCTTGGCTTTTCCTGATAAGGGGTCGCCACAGCGAATCGTCACACTGCCGACTCGCATGATGACATTTGGCACGTGTTTTACGCTGAATGCCCTTCCTGACGCAACCCTGATTCAAACCCGGGCCGCAGTGGCGAGAGCGCTGCACCTTAACCACTAGCCTACCAGAGATGGCTTACTACATAATTTAATATTTATTTAATTACTGGATTTTAGTAAAGAGAATGAATTAATATGGTTTTTACACTAATCAATATTGAGAGAGAAAACCCTGAACTAACCCATACAGTGGGGAGAAACAGCCACTTTTCTTAAGATTAATTATTTAATTTAGAGAGAAACATCAATCCTTACATCTATAAAATATTTAAAGAGCAACAAGCTAAGTCTTCGGGGATGGTGGTCAGTCCTATTGAAAAACCCTAATAAAACCCCTTTGATGTAACAACCCTGGTCTGGGGGAAGGGGGTAGGCCAGTTTTATTCTCATGGGAAACCCTAATAAAATCCTTTAATATTTCTATAAAATCATACAAAAACCACTGAAGTTGAAAAGTAACAGCTAAGTACAAAATCCTTTGAAAAATGTAATTAGGGGCCATAAAACAATAAAAATTGCACAGTTTTTGATCTAGAGCAAAGTGAAGTGCAAAAAGTAGGGGCAGATGACATCATGGGTCATAAATCATCTCTTCACACCTCAGTTTGACAAATGTAGCATTTTGATACTCTCTGACATTCCCCCATTGCTCAGTCATAAGTTATGTTTAGTACTCACTGAACATTGCAATCATTTGCCAAGCATTTTTGTGCAAATTCAAATTCAACAGGAACAAGAGCTAGATGTCTTCAAAAACTGGAAGCCCAACACTCCTACACACTATAGTGTAAGTGTAGTATAACACTATAAGCATGTTCAGACAGCTACCATATAAATTAGTAAACATTTGCAAGCTAATGTGCTAAGCTAGGATTGGGAACAGGGTAAACAATGTACCTGCTAAACATCAGCATGTTAATGTTTAAAGCACATTAGCATTTGGTTTAAGGTACAAATGTGCCAAATAGCCTATAGTATACTTGTAGACTCAAAAAATTTTCACATGGAGAGTCTTTAAAGGCAATTACAACCAAACAATTTTTTACATTTTGTTATATAGTTGCTGAAGTACTGTTCAAGACTGTCTGGTAAAATGTTACATACTTATTAAATAGTATTACATATTTACTCTTTAGTATTTAAGGCCAAACAGTAATAACATCTTATACTATGATTTACAGTGGGGCATACTGCAGGTCATCATCCACATCGTTCCACATATGACGCCAACCTGCACTGTAATGTTCAAGGTGATCTATAGCGGACAAATAAGAGGCCTAATTAATAGCAGCAGCCTCTCTTTCTCACCCCGTTATTATACATACATTAGCAGCTTGTGTTCATTGCCTGCTAATTAACCCTTACTAAACATGCAGTGAGGAAGGAAGAGAAGGGCTGGGTGAGCTGGCTGCCTGAGCATCGTTGCCACGGCAGCAACGGGATCACTAGTGAGCCACCTAAGATGAGACCCGGAGGAGCAGGATGCCCTTGAGGACAGCCAGGGACTGCAGGTCAGAATGGATGGCTGTATTTACAGTCATAAATTCACTGCTTCTTAACTATCTCATTCATCATATGCACACCAGACTCTTCTGCAGCGTGAATACATCCACACACACACCTCCCACCCACCACTCTGCTCCTACCTCCCTGGTTTGCCCTAGTAAATAAGGCCATACAGACAGAGATAGGGCAGAGAGTGAAAAACATGAGATAAGTGCATCAGTGAAATGACCAATATGACAATGCACAGCCCTCTATTTCTCCTTGGATTGTGGGAATTCGTTCACATTTGGAAGCGACGGAAAACAGTCCTCCTCTCTCTCTACAAATGATACATTTCCATATCTTCTTCTCAGCAGGTCACCATTTAGTCACGAATTTCCCAAAATCTTTGTAGATACAGCATCGGTCTGAGCTGTACTGGGTGGAGGAATAAATCACATGGCTGGAAGACAAAGAAGTGCAATGATGCAAAGGGTATTGCCTGCTTTTAATTGTGTTTTCTGATTCTATTCTTACAATAAATACAGATTTATTGCAAGACGGCAATGTTGATCAAAGTTTAAAGAATCTCTCCCCTTTTATAGCATATTTGACATATTTGGTTGAAACCCTACACAGCCTTTTCTTGAAACAACTTTCATAAAGATTGTTTTGATCCATCGGATTTAATATCCAACAGACTTTGCTGGCCTGACTTTGACTCTTGATATTAAAAGTAGGCTACATTTAATGTATAACTTAATAAGCAAAAATTGCCTCAATTCACCTTTGCACTTCCACATTCATTTTTATAATCATTGTTTTCTCGCTCATTTCACTGTGATTCACTTAGCGATTTACGTATGTTGGCAGAAGGTGATGTCAAGTTGGCCAAAAAGACATTTCTTTCTTTTGACTTGTTGTACCCGGTACTTTTTACCATACTGACTCTGAGAGACGAAGCAGTCCAAGTAACTACAAAACAGTGCTGATTTATTCCATGAACAAATTAACATTACATGCTCAGGCATCTTGCACCTCCAACCTGCACGCAGGCAGATGAAAGATGAAAAGACCCTGATCCCAACAGGCCTATACATTATATCCCCTTGGTTGGGCTAGCCCCATACTACACAGAAACGTCAACCGCGACATCTCTGGTGCCAGCTTTGCAGCTGGCCATAGCAGTAGTCAAAACATGAAGCAAATCAATGTGTGTGTGTCTGTTGATTAAGTGGTGTGTAGCTAAAAACATTCTCACAGACTTCTAGTACATGTCGTGACTTAAACATAAGAACATATTAAGGCTAAGGCTACAGTTATACACGTCATAATAATAATATTAAACATCCTGTCTGCTGATAGTCATCAACTTTTCTCTCTAGTTATCCTTGACCAGATGTACCCTGTAGAAACTCATAAGCATGCCTAAGCATTTAACAGTCTAACTAGACAGCCTATCTCCACTAAACATTTCTAATACATAAAGTATCTATCCAATTTCTATCTGACTAAAAATACCTAACAGACTGAATCTATGTTTCACATGTTATTCTAATATTAATTCTGTTATCTTTGAATCATTCGTAATTAGTCTTGCTGCTTGCCAACCAGCCTGGCCTGAATGCAGTATTAGGACCGAATGCAGTACCAGGACCGGAGGAGCAACTTTGAACAATGAGACATATTTCTACTGCCCTCAAGTGTTGAGTAGGGGAACTGACAGTACAAAGGAAGCTGGTGGCACTGACACCATCAATTACACCACAGTACAGCTGAAAACCGGTGCCACAGAAAGCAGCTAATAAGTTCCCAGACTACTTGATGGTCAGCCTCTCGGTTTTTCCACAGTAATGGATGTGATATTTGCATAAGGACCTCAGTGCCAGCTGTAAAATGTTTTCTTCCTGCCAGAAATTTGCAGCACGGAATTGCTTAGCTCAAGCTCTATTGCTATCACACTGACAAAGAACACTGAGAGACCTAATCATTTCACAGTATGCTCATTTCTCAGCCAATGGAACAAAGAGAATTACTTATATTACAATTACACTAGAGGGAAATTTGGTTCACAGGAATGACAGAGGTTAGTACGCAGAAGAAAAATGACTGCAGATAGGGCAGCAGTGTTGCAGTGCCAGAGAGACAGATAACAAAACATTTCCCACTTATTCCACACACTGACAGTTTAAGAAAATGCAGTCTTTTTCTAGCACAATAACAAAAAAAAGTTCAGTACTTCTACAGTGTAAATGTTGATGGAATCCAAAGAAATATTTTTCCTACCCTGAACACAGTGTGGGGGAAACTACATAGCTACAAAGCGTAGCTTTGCAAGCTACCAGTTACTTCACACTGGAAGAAGTGAAACTTGGCAGAGATACTCTAGACTGAAATGTAGTTTGGTAAACTAAAGTTACTTAGAAAAAGTAGTTCAAACATACTTGTCAAAAGTGATCAAATTCACAATGTACTTGTGATACAAAACTATAAAATAAAAAATCTCACATGCCACCTAAAAATGCCACTAAGTTGAGTTTATTTACCTGAGATGAAAAACATGTCCTAAAAAACTAAATATATAGAGATGCCCCTGAGACAATCCAGCACATAACAGCAGGGTGCAAGATGCTAGCGGGCAGAGCATACATGGAACGCCATAACCAAGTGGCTGGCATAGTATACAGAAACATCTGTGCTGAGTACAGGCTGGAGGTCCCAAAGTCAAAATGGGATACACCTCCAAAGGTGGTGGAGAATGACCAAGCTAAGATCCTGTGGGACTTCAAGATACAAACTGGTAATGGCTTGGTTCAAGTATGGTTCATCTATGCATT
>NW_018127909.1:3494940-3496768 GCF_001952655.1 Monopterus albus | reverse complement strand
TATATACACACACACACACACACACACACACACACACACACACACACACACATATGCTGTGTTTTCATTCCTTGTGGGGACTTTACATTGAATTACATTCATTTCCTGTAGACTTATCCTAACACTTAACCTAGCCTCATCCTAATCCTAGACGATGTTGTCACCCTAAAATTCTGTTCACAGACAAATATAGTATGAATGTAGCTATAGGATTTCTGCGTTTTCATGAAACTATTTTTATTGTCCCTTAAACTCTTGTTAGATTAGCAGATTATCCAGAGTAACCACACTAGTGTTCCTAGAAAAAAAAACACAAATTCAGTCACATTGCTTTCTCACTCCCTTTCTTGAATGCCTTCTACCATCCATCCATTATCTATACTGCAAGTCCTAAGGAGGGTCAGGGGGGGACAATCCCAGTTAACACTGGGCAAAAGGCAGGGTACAACCTGGACAGGTCACCAGTCTATCACGGGGCCGACACTTAGAGACAGACCACCACACTCACTCCGATGGGCAATTTAGAGTCGTCGGTCAACCTTAGCTGCACACAGGCAGAGGGAGAACATACAAACTCCACACAGAGGGGCCCCAGATCAGCAGGGGCTTGAACACAGAACCATCTTGCTGTGAGGCAACAGCGTTAACCACTGCGACACCATGCTGTCCCGCTATCTATCAATGTAGGCCAAACTGCACCCTTTTTGTTTCAGTATTAATGTATTCCATTTGAAAGTTGTACATCTCTTCTCTTCCACAGCTGTGCTTTAAACTCTCCAGGGACACTGTAATGATCCAGCTGACATACTGTATGAGGAGACCAGGCAGTAGATCCTGTTCCCTATATACCTGGTGGTATAGTGTCTTCACGCAGACACTGAGTGTTTTCGATGAATGGGAGATGCATTTCAGATGCTGCTAACTTCCGGTGTTTTTCTTTTCCTCCTCAAGTCATTTCCAGTTTGACAGAGCCTCTAGAGATTTTTCTCTGCTCACTGTTACAGTTAGTGCTACCAGTGAATGTGTTCAGAGTGCAGAGTGTGTTTATACAGCAAAATCTCCACCTAATGTGGGTTGATAAAAAATGGATGAATGTTTTAATTATTAAAGACAGACAATCAACTTCGTCCTGAATCCAAAATGATCACGTCCTCTTGAGATGTCCTGGAACAAACAAAGCTGCTTAAACTGTACAATACCAAATAACTATAGAAGCTATTACAATAAAACTGATTCTCAAAGTGCTTCTCTAGTTTCAGCATCCATGTGCCAAGGGGCTCTTAATGGTCTGCAGACCCCAGGGAGAGTTGAGTGATATAGAAAGCCACAGTGCAGAATGGCACATTTAACATTAATAAATATATTATTGGATTATATTTACTGGTGCATTATTATGTTCATCACACTTAATGTTGCAGCAGGTAAAGGGGGGCTAGTTTTAATGAGCTCATACCCCGGTTATCTTTTGACTTTTCCACCAGCACTTAAGTACACTACTTGAGTAAATGTACTTAGTTACTTTCCACCACTGGAGAGCCGATGTCTTGACATCGCCCTCAGGCTGTAGCCTCTTCAGCTTCACTACCTCAGTAGGCATCACTATGGCAATGAGACTGCAGCAGCACTGCAGCTTGCATACATGTTGTCAGAACTTGTTTCTCCCTTATCTGTGAAATCAATAATCTCTCCTAATAGCATTTTCCACCGTTTCAAAGTAATTTCTGCCATCAAGAAACACCAATACCAGTTGGCATTTTCTGATTTGCTAGTGTTACAGAGATGTTGGGGGCCTTGAGATTGTGCTCTACACATTTTTTTTTTTTTTTTT
>NW_018127909.1:3476333-3494870 GCF_001952655.1 Monopterus albus | reverse complement strand
CAAAAAAAAAGAACACAAAATTGCACCTTCAAAGTGTTTGACTGTTGTGTAAATCAAATGGCAACCCCCCCCCCTTTTAGAAAGCCACTGTATCTGATATACTATTTTGATTCATACCTGTATTTTTTGATTAAGTAACACAGCAGTCTTGTTCAGTGATAAATGATGGCGTATAGCTGTAATCTGCGTGAAAGGGCATGTAAATGCCACCATGCAAAGTTCACCCGAGATTAGTTTTTAAGAGCTGATGTTCACACAGTTCTCTCCAGGGGACTGCCCTCATCCTGAAGTCTGACAGCATGTCTGGTGAAGGCTTCTTTCTGAGATTTCTGGTTTAAAACTTTTCTTCTCATTTGAAAGCTCAAGAATGAAGAATGGGATGAGAGAAAGAGACTCATGAAGGTTTTTAACATTCCTCACATATTTCATAATAGTTACATGCTCAGTGTGTTCAACCAACTCGTCTGGAGAATTCACCCAAACCTCTTTTAGGTTTTTTTCCTCTCTTTGACACCTTGCCAATCCCCTCATTTTAAAAGACAAAAAAGCCTTATCAAACTATTCACACTATCCAAAATACTACTTTATCTCTTGCTGGCGAGACAGCTGATCCCAAATATTTTAATGTCAGAAGGCTCACTGCTAACAGCATTAAGCTGCACACTTGTTTATCGTTTCTGAACTCTCAGAGCATACATCCCCAGTCTTTAAAGCAGCAACATGAGTTTGTTTTTTCCCCCATTAAAAGGCAGAGCTTAGGTGTTGTGAAGCCATAGGGGAGGCAGTCAGTCAGTGCAGCCGTAGTCCGCATGGGGCACTTGGACAGAGCTGTTGCATTAGCAGGCCAATACATCTCTTCAGAGTCTAATGCGAGGTCAGCAGCCAGACTTCAGAGGCCAGGGGACAAGACCAAATACCCCGAGGAGCCCTGAAAAGGTCACTCTAGTGAGAGGATTGCAGGGGCACAAAGCCAGGGCTCTTTACAGGCTGGCAAGTGTGTAGCAGAGATGTGGCAGCTCTCAGGCTAATGGCCACTGGGGACACAGCAACAGCATGTACATTGAGGCTGGAGTTGGATCACAGGATGCGGTAAGGTAATACAGGCCTCTGAAGTGTGCGCCTTAAAATTCAACCACTTTCAAGTGTTTTTGTCATCTCCCTAAGCATCTACATCCGCTTCCTGAATGCCCTTCTACTCAGTAGCTGCTGCAGTTGGTAGGTCACCTGATCAATGTAGCACATTTTCAGTTTTACAGCCAGCTAGAAGTTTAATCAAGGCAAAAGTGGCTGAAACAGTCTCGTTACTGCTTATTCAGCTTCAGTCAGATAAAAACCAACGACCACAGATGGACTTCCTCCCACAAGTACAAAAAACTTTATATTTTTATGCTGCCACTCAAACATGCTGTGCTGTTGCCTAATTTGAACCCAACAATTTCCATTACAACTTGTCTGTACATGAAGTGTAGCTTCCTTTTTGGTCCCACATATTTGGATGCTTTGCATCCGTTTACGGTTGCTTTGAATATTAAAAAAAAAAAAAAAAGCTGTAGTGTTGGATTAACATTTTTAGAGCAGAATTAACCTGCAATTTACAGCTATCTTGTTCCTTAAATTTTATTTACAATTTCCTTGCTTTCATATCTTTTTCCTCTTCTGGAGTTCTGTACATCTTGAACCATATTACTGAAGTAATACTGTCAATATTTTCCAATCACATCTCAACTTATAAGGAATGTTGGGTAAATAATTTAGTGCATCAAGTTTTGTGACACAAAAATACTCTAAATCTAGGTTCACTGGACAGGCATTGTACTGTGACTTCCAAACCAAGTATTACAGATTTAATAACATACACCGGGGTAAATCTATTAAAACCAAGGAAGCATGTTTGGCCAGTCTGTAAGGGCTGCTACAAGTTGTACGTACACACCAACTATCTCCATACTTGACATCGCTTGAAGCACTGAAACTTGTTTTTCTTTTTTGCAGCATAAACAGATAGTCTTAGATAGTACAAGGGATTCATTTTCCCTTCACTAATGTTTTTCCAGTTCCATTAAAATGTTTACATTGTCTAGTCCCATGTGTTTGTGGCATTTATTAAAGGACAGAATCAAATGCCGTCAAAGGAGTTGAAATGTCAAGTTTTCTTATCAGACAACCACACAACACCAGCAACGTAGTGCACTCTCCAAGGACTTGTCTTGTCTAAAGGACTACTACTGAACCTCTGACAACAGCTGCAGCCATTTCTCCACAGAAACCTTTGAAATAAGTCAACAATAGACGACCAAGGTTTCCCCTGGTAGTTTTTTTTATTATTTGCAGTTCTTTACATTTTAGAAAAAGAATCCAAGGATTTTGCCTCCTGTGTGTTTCCGTCTGGCCTCTTCATGGTCCATGATGCCAGCTGAGGTGGTCAACACAATATACCTGTGGAAATGCAAGTGAAAAATGTCACACACTTAAGAAGCTAAATACATCACGGTGCAGGTGTTCCCGATAGCCTCAAAAGAGGCACTGTGTAACACACAACTTTTTTCACATTGATCTTGATTATTAAAAGCCAAATTGGTACCAGGTATGTGGGGAAAAAAAGGTTTGTTAGATATAACCAAAAAGCTGATCACACATCAGCGGCAACAGCACTTCGACTCCAACTGTCCATGTAGCAAGTGTAAAGGAGCAAAATATAGGTAGGCCTCCAAAAATACTTTCAGACAACAAACAGTCACAGGATGATTAACTGCAATGAAAACCCAGTGTACAACCTCCATTTGACAGCAAGTCAGTGTATAAACTGCATGAAGATAACTGTAAAGGAAAAGATGCAGGGCGATGCTTCCTGTCTGCAGGGTCTCCAAGTATGACTGAATTTAGTGGATCTGAGACTGCGGCTGCAACTGTAATGTACAGCTCTGCAGGTAAATAACTTGAACTAACATGCCCGGGGTTGGTTCACCTGTGTGCACATCAAATGGAAAAGCTTTCAAGTATAGTGAGTGCAGACAAATCAAAAGCAATAAAAACAGTGGTGTATGTCTGGTACTAAAGCAATACGCTATACACAGTCCAAAACCCACTGATGCCCAGCTACAGGTACCCAAGTCGATGAACAAAGCTGTGAGACAATTCTTGCTATTTGTTTAGATGATGCAGTGATGAAAACTGGATGTAGTTTTTGTTTTTAGCTAGAAAACTATTACTCTGCTTGACAAAACATGCAAAATTCATATTAAATCTATATCCAATAGCAGCCTAACAGGCAACCTGGAATCAGCTTCAGTCTTTACATGCCATTCCCTCTTCTGTCTGCTGCATCAGCTAACAACAAAAACACCCTTTATAAAATGCACAATTAAGGATTCAAACTGGACTCTGACTGCATGAGGCCATCTATAATCACAAAAAGAAAACCATCATGGGCAACATCATTAAGTGCAAATAGCTGCAATACTAGCGTGGAGTTACACAGGCTGACACTAGTTCAAACTACTCCACAAAAGTACACATTTCAGCAGCTCAGTCATATCCCACAAACACCTGCATAACAAAAGCAGCAATTCAGTGTGTTTAGAAGAACAGAAGCCTGTCATATATATATTAGTGGGTTAAAATATGATAGATAAATGGTTCAATGTCTGTGCTACACATTCTGGTCCATGCACAGTTGCATCATGCCTACTGCCTTTATCAACATGCAGTTACACTTCAGGCAGTTCCACAACTAACACAAAAACTCAATCAGCAAACCCCCTTTCCTCCTTACAGTTTATGAATTTTAGCCTGCAGTGTAATACAGTGACAAAAGCAATGCATGAAATGCCACAGTCACCCGCTCGAAACAAATTAACAGGGAACAGAGAGGAATGACAAGGTGCTACAAAACAAAGACACCTTGTAAAAGGGCATCATTTCTGTCTGCGCTGACAAGCTTATGTGGAAGTTTTATCTTATTCTTCTAGGGCTGGACCTGCTCTACTCTGATGGCACCAGTGTGTGTGTACTGTATTTGTGCCTTCTTTTATAGTCTGTGGTTCATGGATGATGAGCTTGGAAGACAATTCAACCATTTAATCAACTAATCAGTGAAAAAGTTGAGATATTATTTAATAGAACAGTAGTTAGTGGCAGCACTGTATTCTTCTGTATCTGCAGGACAACGATCCTGTGTTTATTAGCAGCTGTAGAAAAGCTGACTTTGTCCAGTCAAATACTCAAGAACCAATGGGCATTAGTCACATAGTGGTACAAAAGATATCTCATTCAAACACAAGACAGCTGTATGACATATTGACATTATGAGCCTCAACACATCTAACTATGAGACTTTTGTTGAGCAGCTTCAAACACAGTGGTGAGCCAAGCAAAAGTCATGGCTGGTAATTTGGGGACTTCTCAAATCACAATTCAGTGATTAAGAGCAAGACAGGAAACCACTGGAACTTTTAAAGTCAGCAAACAATTTCTAGCAGACTAACAATAGACATGCAATGTTTCAGTTTATCAGGTGCACAGTACAAACTCAGCGTATGGGATTCTCACCCGAACTGTCTTGAGGGCAGCAGATTGTTCTGCCACTTCTCCAGGTCCTTGAGCTGGAGATCAAATCGTGGACTGATCACGCCACACTGGAAGAAAAATAGTGGTTTACAGTCCACATTCACACACACTCGAGGTAGCAAACAGACAAAGCTAAAGCTTTAAATTGTAAGATGACCATTATATTCCCCTGAGCCTAGCCAGAAGGCTGCTGCTGCTGCATTTACCACTTTCTAAACCAAATGAAAAGGTGGACCAATTAAAGACAAGGTGACCAAGGGCACTCTAGCAACAACTAGTTTAATAAAAAGTTACTTGCCAACTATCTCAAACATATAGTTAGTATTTACTTGAAATCGTCTTACAAGCCATGACAGGAATAATCAAAGAGGTGACTTTACCTTGTTCAGCCTGCCTGTGAGATTGACGACTATTTTTCCGGCTCTGTGGTCATCAATGATTTCAAACTCACCAATGTAACCTGACGGTACAAATAACAGAACACCACCACAAATTAAAGCGCTTGCACTTTGAATTGATGAGCTACTTGTCTCAGATTTGACTGAGACAAGCTATTACCTTGTCAGCTACATGCTTACCTCACATTTACTAACTAAACACTGTATATCCTACCACTAATTCTAAAACCATATGTTGACTGATGGCTAGCACTGCCGATATTACATGCCCAAATAATCAACATGAACTTAGGTTTTTCAAGATACCCACTCACCACACACAGACACACCAGAAACCCAAACCACTCACCATGCTTCATCATGACGGTTAGGAAGCGCACAATAACCTTGGAGCAGGGCCTAATGAGGACCTGGCGTTTCCCACGCTTCTCAGCATTGTTGATGCATTTAAGAGCATCTGCCAGAACATTCATGCGCACCATGATGCCTGCAGACAGAAAAATAACAGGCATTCAATATGAGAAATGTGAGCTAACTAAAACAAAATAAGCCATGCACTATTTCACAACCTATTCTGGCCAGGACCATTTATCCTGCGCCCCCAAACCAGCTCATCCAAGTCAATGCTTTACAACTTTGGAGAGGTGACCAAGTCTATATTGTCACACTGATAACTGTCCCTCATCGATTAAAATAACTTGAACATTTTATTTCCTTTTAACAACATATTCTGACCCCCTTGGCTTATAAAAGGCAAAATGGAAACGAAGGCGTAAAAGATGAACAGCATACGAGCAGTTAGCATTTAGTAAGTCCAAACGCTTCCACTGTTCACAAATAGATTACTAGTAGCTTAGCTTGGCTAACATTAGCAAGTTACGTTGGGTAACGACTTTTCTGAAACCAGTCTCATTTTACTCGCTGTGGGTAACGGTGTTTGAATTACTGTGCTAACTCCCATCAAAGCATGGTCCTTCATCAGCACAGAAAAGCTACCTAGCCTAGCCGACTTTATTACCAACGCAAAAATCTCTTTACGCGTACACGGTTCAAAACGGCGTCGACTGCGAACGAAATGTGTTGCACGAAGATTTCAACCGACAGCTTACATGTCTTACTTAAATAAAGATTCTAGTATATGGTGCCAAACCAAATACTTTTCAATGCGCCTTGAACGCACCGATTCCCAGGGCCAGGGTGAGTGTCTACTAGATGACACTTAATAGCCCAAATGTGATTAATTCGTTTAGCTAATCAAGACGATAATCATCCCAAATGACTGCTATGAACTTTCGCTTGCAGATGATCATATAAATGAAATACTTAACATCCAGATGCTTCAGATACTCAAAAGATCGACGGTGAAACTGAGAAAAGATATCTTACCGGCTCTGCAATATGGCGGAAAGAGGAAGTAGAAAAATACTGCAATGCAATATGGGAAAAAATCCAAGAGTCGTTGAAGGCGAGATAACCTACACCACCACGAAACTACTGCACTGTGCATCAGCTGGGTCAATATGAAATGACAGAGAGCAGTTGTAATGTGGCATAAATTTGCTCAGTGAGGGTTTTTAAATTTTAAAATGAACTAGCAAGAGAGAGCATATCTCTCCCATATTAGCTTCTCTCCACTGGCTCCCTGTAAAATTCAGAATAGAATTTAAAATCCTTCTCCTAACATACAAAGCCCTTAATGACAAGGCTCCATCGTATCTTAAAGACCTCGTAGAGCCTTATCATCCTAACAGAGCACTTCGCTCTCACAGTGCAGGTTTACTTATGGTTCCTAGAGTCCACAGAAGCAGAATGGGAGGCAGAGCCTTTAGCTATCAAGCTCCTCTCCTATGGAACCAATCCCAGTCTCAGTTCAGTTGGCGGACACCCTCTCTACCTTTAACATTAGACTTAAGACTTTCATTTTTGATAAAGCTTATAGTTAGGGCTGGATCAGGTGACCCTGAGCCTTCCCTTAGTTATGCTGCTATAGGCCTAGGCTGCTAGGGGGCCCCATGATGCTCTGGGTTGCTCTTTTGTTGTAATTTGGCGCTATACAAATAAAATATGATTTGATTTGATTTGATTTTGATTTTGCAAGTGTCAGACAAGAACTGTAGGAAATGTGTGCCAATTTTGCAGTGCTCTTTATTGGTTTGTGTTTAACTCTTAGGTGGATTTGTTGGAAAACAAAAGAATAGATGTTGCCAGCATGATACACAATAAAGCCTCTTTGTTTATACACACATTTTCAGAGCAAAAAGGAAGGTCAATGAGAAGTGTTAAGGTTGTCAAATTTTTAAAAAGCACAGTCTCCAGTGGCAGTCCAGCAACATAATACATTCAAGTCAGCCTTCAGCATTTCACATCCTCCACACTTGTTGTTTCTGCTGGTCTCTGTGTTTCTACTGTAGCAGACTCTAGGGCCACAGTGCTGTTCCACATAGTACATTTGTGCTGTCTGCTTTTTAAATTATTTCTGATTAGCAAAGGTATTTACAATGTATACCCTTTCAAGAGAATATGTATGCCTAACCATGAACTTAGGCTAACATACAACCCAATCTAAGAAAAGTTTAATTAAAAGCCAATATCAAGCATGACTCATGTTTGTTTCTTTCATTAGGTCAGTTGACATGCACACTGATGTCAAGAAAATGAACTGATCTGGATGAGCCATAAAATACAGAGTTCACATTGTCAGAGCCAATTTATGTTTTTATTTTCTGTTTCAACAGTGCAACAACTCAGTCTGGTACTTATTATCATCAATTACAATTGTAATCAAATCCTTATCACTTGAGTCATTATAGTACCTAGATGAAAATAAAACATATAGTTTCAGTAAATCTCTAAATGACTTTCAAAACTAGCACAACATTATTTAAGAGAGCAGGTTTAAAGTTTAAACTGTGTTATATTACTAATGATATGAATTCTTGTAGAATAGTGATTATTTCCTTTATTACACACACACACACACACACACATTTGGTGGGTGTGTGTGTGTGTGTAAAATTGCACAGCATCAGGAGCTACATACTAAGCCACAAAAACACAGTCAGTGTCATTGGAAGTGGAAGTGTGTGTGCAGTTTTTGTATTTTATAATGTAACAATCAGAATCTGAAAAGTCAAAATCATGAATAGCATATGAAAGGCATGACCTTTGGACAGAAAGGATAAGAATAACACATTATTTATTGCTAATTTAAATGCTACAAGCTACAGTATAAGGTGTGCAAATGTTTCTTCTTCTTATAAGTCCTGTCTAAGCAACATGTTTGTACCTCTGACATTTTGCACTTGCCTCTACTCATAAAAAATAACTCAACTCTACTACCATGCTCTGAATTCTCCTGTAGAGTGAACAGGATGAAATGTTGTTGGAGGTTTGTCCAGCCATTTGCTAAAACTCAAAGCTCTTCAACCAGTACAACTGAAAAGCCTTTAGTTTCCACCCACAGCTCTTTCCTCTGGTGTCCAGTAGAGGGGGAGCCAAACCACCCAGAACCAGATATATTGACATACCTACCAGCCAAGTCACCAGTTGAACAGACACATGGAGCATAATGGAATGCTGAGCAACACAAGATGTTGTAACCTGATTTCTGTACTATTTCTATGGTTACACTAAAATTTCAATACATTTATCCCGTTATCAAGCCTTTGCTTGGCTATCTCGCTGGTATCCACTTTTACAGTTAGCCACCATTGCTCACCATGCTGGCTAGAGAATCTGTTTCTCCCTGGGGATCTAGACCCAGCTTCTGGAGGTCAAGGCCCATGGCTACAAGCATCTGGAGCAGGGTGAGCTCCTGATGGGTGGCCTGATCCACCAAGGCTGGGCAGGTGGGGTTGCACTGGGGCCACTGGCAGGTGTCCACCAGGTGAAAAGGACAACCTTTAGCAGGTGTCTTGTTGTTGCGGATTGCCTCCAGATTCCTGTCCCAGCAGTGCAGGGCACGTGCCAGAGAGGTGCCTCTAACTTGGAAACTCATCCAGTTACTAGAAGATCAACAAGGCAGAGAAGTTACAGATTAGAAATAAAGAGAGAGACAATGTTTGAGAATGAAAAGGAAAGTGAATGGAAATGTATTACAAAAGCAAAGGAATAAGTAAGATAAGTAAGAAGACTGTAATTAGCAACTGAGGACCCGGAATCAGCCATGTCATGGTCTAATCACATGGTTTGCACTTTGCTCTGTTCATTATTTTGGTGGAGAAAGTGGTATGTTGCAGAACTGCAACTGCAGAATTATCTACAATGACCTTGGACTTTTTGTTCCTTCCATAAAAAATCTTCACCCTCAAAAAATAGATATAACTTAGCCTGACTCTATAAATCCAATGATGATTGCCCAGACCCACCAATACCCATGTGTGCAGCAGAAGAATGGTTATGTTCAGGGGGTACTGAGGGGTTGGGGAAAGTGCCAAATGGCATTTGGTGACATGAAGAATGTGGCATGATGAACGAGCAGCAGAAACAGCAGCATGAGCTCACTACGCAGAGATGGCCACTGGTAAAAGTGAAATAAAATGAGGAGCAGCAGGCGTAAAGGTGTAACACCACAGGCGTCAAATAGCCATTCTTACCTCTTGGTGATCATTGTGTGCGAGAGGCAGGATGGAGCAAATACAGCCCTGAAAAATATACAAACAGCAGAGAGCAGTCATATCTGGTAGGTGCTTGAGTCCACATTTATCATTTGTACCACCTGAGAAATAACAGGCTTGAATCTGTTGTTACTAATCATTCGGGCAGATAGCTACATGTTATGTTACGCTTCTGAATGAGTTGTTGGGAACTTACGTAACATCTCTGAGAGAGTTCTTCAGCTCAGTGCCCAGGTTCCTTATGTATTGCCACTGCTCTTCAGACAGGCTCTGTCCTCCCATGTATATGTTCTCCACCCTCAGCTGCTCCTCATCAAACAGCCACTGCACGACAAACAGAGGGGCTACAGGGAACACAAAGAGCTCAATATTAAAGCTGCTTAAACCAATATTATTATATTAATAGTGAGTCAGATGATTATGTGTAATGTGAATGGAGTCATGATGAATCCACATAGAGTCATTACCAGACTTTGCAATTCCCCTCAGCTCAACAGAGCTTTATAACTTGTTTTAGCTAATTGCTTTGGTTTTATAGCTGATGACTTTACTGTTCCAGTTAATTCTCACAGCTCTCATTAGTGCTGTGTATAGAGGCAACTGGCAGTTGTCTTTAGCACCCAAGCTCTGATAAACACACTCTCTGAAACCTGCTGATCGACTAAATAAAATATGGATGGCACGACAGCTCCCAGAAGTGACGACACTGTGACTTGATCGCCCCCTGGTGGCTGGTTGCACTATAGGACATAAATCATGCCCCCTCCATGATACTGGAATGGACATGGGCCAAATAAAAAAATTCAAAGTACAAATCAAATACATTTTCCCAGAGGTGATTTATGTGGTTTTTGGTAGATACTGTCATGCTGATGCGTGTACAAGTGGTCATGTTTCTGTATTAGAACTCTCATCTTGAATCTGTGTTGTGTCTCCACATTACCTTGTGTTTGTACTAGCACTGGAGGTCACCAATGTCAGATATTGTGAAATCCCACGTGGGGGCTTTAAGCTTACATGGAGGGCTGTCATAGCTGTCAGATCTACAAAATATCAGCTGTCCAGGAAGTGAGGGTTGTCATATTTCCACATTGCATCACATTTGTGATTCTGAGCAAATTGATTTCATAACTCTCATATTTCTGTGCACATGACATCTAAACAGCTAATGTCAGTTATAAAGTACAGTACAATACTACAACACCATGATAAACCTTAGGCAGCAGCCAGCACTCACAGGTCAAGGTAGAGTATAACTTGTGTCCAAAGAAGCACTGCCACTCCTCCCCTTTCTTATAGAGCTGTCGGCATCTGTCAGGCACAACCCCATTCCACAGCCTGAGAAAATAATACACACCGTTTACACACACAAATTTACTGCTCAGCTGCGTTATCACTTTAAATAACAGTAAAAAGTCAAATGAAACAGCACTGTATAGTAAGAGTTTATTTGTAATTCTACTTCTGACCTGTGACGGTGCCAGAAGACTGAGTCCTTACCTGAGTCCTATCTTGATAGCATCTTCAGGTGAGCAGGAGACAGTCTCAGGGCAGTTAGGTGATGTCTGCTGCTTACTCTCCAGAAACCAGCCAGAATCCACTAGACCACGGACCTGAGCCTCTGCACCAAGCTGCACCAGCTGACTGGCCACCCTCTCAATGTTCAGCAAAACACCTGTCCCGCCAGCACTGCACAGGAGCCAAGAAAATCAATAAATAGTTTGGCTTTGAGAGCAACATTTTCACTATGGCTATCAAAATGACAGCACATGCCAGCTAACAGCAGGGAAGTAAAACTTTAGCAGCCCTGCATTCAGACAGTAGATCCTGTTTTAGGGTTCGAGAGCGTTCCAACAACCATGTTGCTAACCTGGGAGGAATGCTCATCATTACAGGGCAAGGCCCTTTAATAGACATTATGTCACTGTTCACAGCTGACTGTAGATATCTTTATTGTTGATAAGAGGATGCACCAAAAATAGGACTTCTATTGTTTAATGTTAGCATGGAGATGGTCCAGATGGCACAGAGAGATCTTGTTGTTCAAAAGCAGCGGTCAGCATCACGGGGTGAGCAATAAAACAAACTCACCTTGTGCCAGACAGCATAACAACCTTGGCCTGCTTGATGCCTTTGGGGATGAGGTCTTTGATTACCTCACGGATGATCAGGGATCCCATGAAGGTATACTCAGCTGGTAACAAAAAAGACATCAAATAACTGGAAGAAGTACAGACAGAAAAGTTAGATTAGTTATGTTCGCTTATAACAAAGAGAGGCACAGATCTGTCATTGTTAAGAGGACCCTCCCTGACAAAAATGCTGAGGGAGCTGAAGAAACATACTTGTATTTGAATTTCTATCTCTCTCTTTCTCTTTGCCTTGTCGTGGTCTCACAGGAGGGGTTGGGGCAAGCCCAGTACCACTCCATACATCACTGGAACAGTATGGGATGAATCTACAGAATAGGAGACAATCGCTTTTGTTAGACTGAAGCCTGAAGTCCTCATAAAAGTCCTTCTCTCTTCCATAAATATTTGTCAAATATCAGAAATTGGGACATTTGGCCATACCAGACCAATTGTCATTTGTAAGACAACTGAAATGGGTTATTTCTTACTTTAAAGCTGCACTACTCAACATTTATACATTAACAGTGGAAAAAATGACTATATGTAACACAAAAGGGGCCAGTCATGTTGAGAAACTTTCAAAAAATTATCAACTCACACCACAGTTCCCCTCGGCTATGTGGAGCATTTTAGCTTTCTTCAGTGCTTTGTTTTGATTTTACAGCTCACACCTTTGCAGATTTTATTCACTCTCTGTGCTCTCATCAATCTTATTTCCAGCTAGCTATAGTAGGTGGGTTTGTAGGTAGGTAGGTACTTTATTAATCCTCAATGGGGAAAATTCAGTGTTTCAGCAGCAATGGAGAACAAACAACATAACACCATGAGAAACAAGCACCTCACACACATCCTGATAAATAAATTCCAAATACTCAAAAATAGACAGAATCAAGTATTTGAATAATCAAGAACAGAATTTATATATGTGCATATTAAGTAAAGTTTTGAATGTAGGACTTTTACTTGTAACAGAGCATTCTTACACTATGGTATTGCTACATTTACTTAAGTAAACAGTGTCAGTACTTCTTATACCACTGATTGTTGTGTTTACACTTTGTTCCCCTCCCCCAAGTGTCACAAAATGTAATGAATACATTTTTAAGTTAAAAAAAAAAAACAGAAACAACTAGAAGTACAAACACAACTGGTTCCCTGCTGTTGTAATAGGGATTTCTGCCATTAGTTCATATTTTCATGTCCACGGGATTGTGTGTTTAACTTTATCCTGTTGAACAATGATGGGGAGAAGATCAACGCTCACAAACTATGTGCTTGCCATACTTTCAGTAGCTAGAGAATAAAGACACACACTGAAGATATACAGGTACTTACACAATGTTTGCATTATACCAGTGTGGGTTTTCCTCTGCTTGAGAAGACAGTATTCCAGTTCCTGCAAATCCAACAGAGATCAAAGAGATGTGCATTAGTCTCTTTATGTAAAACAAGTAGCATTATGGGAACATGCATGACATGCATTTTAAAACATGGCCAGCTGGCCTACCTCTTTTTGTTTGGGGCCACGCCGATGAGCTCATTAGTCGGCGGATATTTTGGTACCTGGAATCACAGGTCTCTTTGCTGTAGCAGCACCAGCCACCTAAAAATAAAACATACTAACATTAGACATTCACATCAGAGCACAGAGAGGGAGACCCTCATTAGCCCAATGCACAGGCCTGTGAGGAATGAAGAGGGAAAGGAATGCACCTGTAGCCTGGTTTGCAAACAAGACATTCAAATTGACATTCACTCAGAGTTAGACAAAAAATATGAAGGATTTCTTTAATTTACAAACTGTCAGCACCTGATTTGCTGACTTACTGTCAGCTTATGCAAACTGGTTTCTCTTACAACTGCAGCAAAAGAACAATATTTAATCTGACTTGATCAAATTCAGCAAAACCAATTATTTAGGCTCTACCAATCAAAGAAATACGCTCAGAAATCCCGATGTCATTTCAGGCAGGTAAAATATTTGTGTTTGGGAAATCCAATGCACACCTCTTCCATGATCCCCAAAATTAACAGTCAAGTCTGAGGACAATTCAAAAAAATTCCCCTCATCCTAAACCTGTCAAAAGTGACAGGCAGCAACTGAAAAAGCAGAAAAGCAGAAGATGACCAAACAAGATAACTTACATTACAATTCCAATAGGTGCATCACGTCACAACAAGCTGACCTTTGGGGACCAAATTAACCAGTTGGGTTTTTAAATACTTACCCTCCAGAAATAACAGCCAGCGGCGGCTTCCTCTGAACTCCTTTAGGTAAAACCTAAAGAACCACAAATAAACGAGAAGGAGGAAATAAAGCAGCCATGTGTAGCTTCTGAAATCACTGTATTAATTAGCAAAAAGATAGCAAATGCAAGCATTTAGTTTTAGGAAAACAAGTGAGAGAAGTATGACATGCAGACATCTCACCCAGCTGCTGTTCTATCGTTACATGTAACTTGGGTGTTCTTGAGGAAGTGCAGCCTCATATCATCTGCCTGTGGTCTGGCTGCTCGAGCTCTTGCAGCTCCATCCCCTCCTGCTTCAGCTGTGTCACCAGCACCTCTGGTGTTTCCAGGGCTTCCAGACCCTCTAGTGCTTCCAGGAGTAAGATCAGCCACAGGGGATGTCTGAGCAGCATCACCTCCTTGGTTCCCACCAGACTTCTTGGTGGACTTGCCACTAGCTTTCACATTACGGTTGTTCTGACACCAGATTCCCCCGAGCAAAAGCAAGAAAGCAACTTGTCCCAGTATCTTCATATCTGAGGCAACATGAGAAACAAGATACATGGAATGCATTATTACTGGCTCTAAATCTGGCTTTATTTATGCATATGCAAAACCTGAAAAATCAGTGTTACGATGACCAGATCTTCTGCATCTTCTAATTTCATGGTCAATACCTTGTTGCCTGAATTAAATCCAACAATTTTTGACCTGGAAATTAATGTACCTCTCTAAGAAGAATCACCTTTGAAGACTGTTGTTGAGGCACCCCAGGGGTCAGCCAGATAATCGGTGCTGCTGAGGAGAGAGTGAGAAGATCAGAGCACAGTGACCAGGTGTGAGAGGAGGATGCCAGTCGTGAGTAGTGATGAAGCCTTGATCAGGTTTTGATGAAGCCTGCAAATCAGCGGTGAGCTTTATAGTGCCACCATATGGATCAGATTTCCTCTTGTTTTCTCTCGCAGCTCCTGCCAGGCCCTGTGATAAAATGCTGATGACACGCAATGAGGGGAGTTACTGGACAACCAGTGGCGAGGAGAAAAAATAACACACGCGCCTCTTCAACATATTTCACGTTGTTGCACACACCCTGCACTTTCCCGTTTGACCATGGCTCAAGCTCTCCTTAACCCCATCCCCTCTTTTCTTCTCCCTCCCACCATCCACCTCTGATTGCAAGTGTTTTGATCTACATGGTCAGCATAACTGCATATAAACTTTGCATGGTATGTGACCCAGAGGTCACTGGAGCACGCACCTCAAACACGTTCCGACATAGGAATGAATAGTAGAGTAAGGTTCTTGCATTGTCAGCAATTTGGCTGTCACTCTCAAGGCACAGGTGGTGGACACTACTAAGTTGTGGCACCAAGCACATTGCACATGGTTGTAAAATTTCTTAAACAAGTCTCCATATTATGTGCCAATAACAGCTCTTTCTTCCCTAACCACCTTTATGTGTTGTTCATCTGGAGAACATTCAAAGAAGTGCAGGAGTTTGAGTCAGTATTTGATAAATCCCAATAAAAAACTATAGGATTATTTCCATTTTTTTGTTTGTTTGTTTTTGCTATTTGTTACTTCATACAGTACACAGTGATTGAACTATAAAGCAGATCTTCTTGGATCTCATATAATAAAATTTGTATTATTCTACTACAGGAGAAGAAGCGAAAATGACAAAGTCATCCCCTGCCCCAAAAAACTGAATCTGAATGAAAACTCTGATCTGAATCTTGCCTTATAATTGTCATTATGCTATTTTTAATGTGTTGCTTAGTTGTTTAATGCTGAGAAATTACCGTTCTCCTGTAATGAGCAAAGCTTGTGCATATAAAACCAAATCCAAACTGCTCCTTGAATCCAGAGATATTAGATCACAGCTTAAGGTGGATTGCTGAAACTGTTTTAGATTTTGAGGATAATTTCAGGCAACAGACAAACACTACTTCCACTCCCAAGCTCTTGGATCCCATTTACCATTCTAGTCTTAGATTCATCACTGGAGATAAAAACTGTAGTACTCCAAATAGTGATTTTTAATTATATATACAGATAGATTAGTTAAACAGATTAAATAATATGCAGGTTAAAACATTTCTATCCTGCAGGTTGAAGGGTTTCGTGCAGTGTGTGGTAAGATGTCTTTACCTACAGATGCATTCCCCTCCAGATTGGCCTCTGCAGTTTCCTGGATGATAGGTTAGGTTAGTTTGCCTTCGGTGAAGAAAGAGACAGAGTATTTGAAACCGATCTGTGACTATCCCCCCCGGGATGACTGTAGGGTGACGTACCACCTATCACTGAAGGATCATGAGCCCCAGGGCTCTAAAATTCTCATCAATGAAATGCACACCATCCTGACATGTCAATCACAGCAAATAATGATTGCTCGGGGGGCCAGAGGCTGTCGGGGCTGAAAGGACTGCAGGGTGCAGGCCGCCTTGAAAACAGAAGAAAAGAATGAATACATTATAATGAAGGCAATAAACCCTCAATTTACCCCTGGGAGACTGAACGCACTGACAACAGAAGACCGACTCTACATTCAAGCTTGAAATACATAACAGATGAAGGGCCATACAATAGTTTCAGTTTTAAAGGCACATATAAAAACATTATGATTCGGTCAAAGCTGAAATGTAAAATGGTGTCAACACAGCTGTCTTTATTCTGGATGTATTGAGAATGATCTCTCTTGGCAAAAGCTTATTGTACACTGTCTGCAATAATCACCAAACTGTTTAAAGACTTATAAACAAGGCAGACAGATATATCAAGTTTTGTCTTATTGCTTTGGCAGAAAAAATGGTATTTCTGTCTCATTTTCAAGCATTTCATGCTATTTTAGCTACTTTCAACTGTGGCCAGAAAGAAAACAAAGCTACTCAAAAATATGTGCAATCGTATGCACTTACGTGCAATAAAAATCTACCCTAAGGACATCACTATACTGAATTTGATCTACCGAGCTGAACCATCCTTCATTCTTTCAGTTGTCTTGAAGAATGCACACTACCATCTGTCTTCCCAGAAATCAATGCAACAATCTGTTTAACAGATACCTCAAATAGCTGAAAAGCGAAAGAAGCTGCTGTAAATCTATCACCATTTCACAGAATGTCACGAACAGACAGATGGCATTGCTGCTATTCTGTTTTTCTTTGATATCAGATTGGACAGAATGATACGTTTTTCACAACAGGCTTCTCAACTGTGCATTACAATGAATGCGTGTTCTCTAGTGATTCAGAAACTCTAATGGGTTCTCTTAACATGTACATACACAGTCACGTACCACTACACAAATTCACACAAAGTGAGGCCTGATGAAGTTCTGGAAACTATTACATTCGTCTCTTTACCTTTGAAAAACAAACAGTTTGCATGATCCATAAGGGGCTCGTGAGACATGCTGAACTTCAGCAACAGCTTGACCCCTTGTGCAGCACAGGAGGCATTCTTTCTCCCCTTGTGTTGTTATTTTTCACAGCCAGCCTCCAAGGTCAGGACACCTAAAGCCTGGGTGGTCCGGGCACTTTGTCTGCTGAGCATGCGTGTCATCACCAGCCTCAAGAGCTGAGGGCCCCAGGCGCAAGCTAGAACATTTGTCAGCTGATAGCTTCAAAGAACAACGATCCAGAGAGAGTAGTCATATGCTGGATTCTTATGCCCGCATCACTGTGCAGAAAGGTTGAGACCCACAAGTTACAACTCCACGATCTAACCACATGAACAACAGATCCAAACCACAGAGTGGTCCAACAGCAAACTCTGGAGATGAATCAAAACACCTACTATAAGTTATATCAAGAATGAAACAACAAAACCTTCAACTAAGGTTATAAGTAAACACCACTGTTACAGTATGCCACGCAGCTCCTACTGCCATGTTGCGTGTAATTTGACAATCTGAGACAGCATCACTCTGAATCTATGTTGTCACCAACAGTGGAGGGCACAGCTGGGGAAAGAGGCCCATGATTAACATGAGCATGAGTGGCACCTTTACAAGCCACATGAAAATAAGCCTCAGGCGAGAGTTATGACACCTGGCAAGAGTAGCGCTGCCAGAGCACTCCATTCAATCAGTGAGGACGACAGACGGGAGATCTTAGCAGGATCGGTGTAAAGTGCTGGGCCATTGCAGGAGACAAGCAGGTGGGGTGGACAAAACAATCCCTACAACCAGGTGTTAAGAGGCCTTGCGTGGTAACCTTCTGCAAACAGGCAATGCATCAGTATGATAAATGGAGGAGGGGTTGATGGCAGGGATACAAAGTATTGGATTCAGGAGGGGTGGGGAGGTTGATGTAACAGGCATAGAAAAGGATAGCTGACAAGTGAGTAAGTTCTGTGCACTGTGAGAAGCTGCAGCTCATTCTGCTGAGCCCATCACAACCAACTATGCGTTCTGTCACCTTCCTGGCGTGCAGGCAAAATATGTTTAGCCTCGATTGTGAACATGCCACAACCACAATCAGTCAAAGATTTATATAAAAGAATAAAAGGTCAAATTAATGACATAAGATGAATGACATCATCATATTAGAATGTGTAAATCTGCAAATTATGCTAATTTGAACCCCCCCCCCCC
>NW_018127909.1:3464954-3476290 GCF_001952655.1 Monopterus albus | reverse complement strand
CCCCCCCAAAAAAAAATATCAGTTCAGGAAACTACTATATAATGTTTTACTTAGAAAATGTCAGCTTTGCTGCAAGCCTGTCTGTAAAACTAAACACATGGTGATATGATGAAAATGACAGAAAGTAGTTATTTTATGATAAAATTTCAATTTTGGAAATTTTTTTACTAATGAACTTTCTTCGAAGACTGACCTTGGTGTGTTTTTCTTTCTCCAAAGTGATCGGTGGATGCCACTGCATGACAGGCCGTAAATCAAAGATTCCAGCTGAAGTGATGCCAGCCCTTTGCATCATGTGTTGTCGCTTCACACTATGAAGACATGTGGACACACGGCCACAACTCCTGCAGGCCACACAGCCCTCAATCACCTAAAGGATTTATCATGGGTTTAAGTAGTCAGATGCACCGAGACATGATCATATGCATTCTGTAACATACACTGTATTCATTCATTAGCAAAAAAATGTTAAATTCAATGAACTTAAGACCAAACTTCATTTGAGATTTACCTTAACTCAGCCACACTGTGTAGGCCAGTAATCTAAAGCATACAGTGACATCGCAGCACAGATATTTATATGTATAGACATACTGTAGCCCAGAACAGTAGAAATATTTACTGTTTACTATCTATAGAGCTGCTTCGGCGTGTGGCTGGTTTTCAGACCACGCCAGTGTATGTAAATAGTTGACCTGGTTAACCAGAAGTATATGACAGGTTCTCTGAGTCAGTCCAGCTAAAGGGCCCTCGCTTCTGGGAGCACCTTGTTAAAGGGTCAAGGCAATGCATACTACAATAAATGTGTACATTATTTGTACATAAAATTTATGATGACATCTGTGTTTACTTTATCTGCAGGAGCAGTCAACTGGGCTGAGTAGGTTATAGCCATATCATGCCAGGAAACAAAGTCTTTCTAAAAGTTCATAGACCAGGTAGCATAATGGACTTGTAAAGTTAGTGAAATGTCTGGCATTACAAATAGGGAAAATGAGCATAATCTGATAACAATAATTATTTGCTACACTAAGGCAAATTGGGGTTGTTGAAATGCAAGCATTTGTAAGCCAGTATCTTTAAGCAATAGCTTGACGTTTTGAAAAATTAGCTTGTGTTTCCTTGCCCAGTCTTAGATAAGAAGATTGATACTCTCTCTTTTGTACAGTGGATCTAAAAGCACAGCCATCAACCTGTTAGCTTTTCTTAGCATAAAGACTGAAACAGTGTGAAACAGTTAACCTGGGTGTGTTCAACGGTAACAAGCTCTGCCTACCAGCACCTGACACTCACTACCACGTTATCTGTCTCATTTGTTAAACCTGTGTAAGCATAAAAATGCATAAACACTTCCACACTATTTCTTAGCTGGGTGCAGTAGCTTTGTCTCGTTTTGACATTCTACAGATAGGAAACACGAGGAGAGAGGGGGTAAGGCATTCAGCAAAGGTCTGTGGATGTTGTAGTTATGCACTGTAATACACATCTTAACCATTAGGCTTTGCTTTTGTAATGGCTAAACAAACTAGATTAAATGAAATGTTTTAGCGCACTTTACAGCATGTGTAAGCTACTAATTATTCTTCCATGGAATTTAAACTCTGAAACAAAAATAAAATAAAATCTGGAGACATTTTATTGCCTGCCAGAAAGATGAATATGAAACAGTATGTGGACCGTTTAGCATTGCATGTTGGCAATTGTATTACATTATTTTTGACCATACAGTTGAATCAACATATTTCTAAAACACTTTGAACAAAAATATAGCATTATGACCCTCATGAAGAAGGATTTATTGTACGACTGTTGTATTAGATTGACTTAGTTTTAGCTTGGTGTACCTAATAGACTGCCAATGAGTGCATCAATGGGTGATACTTATTTAAAGGATGATTCTGCACATTGCATCATTTTAAGGTAACTAATAACAGGAGATGAAATCTTTGTATATTAGTGCATTTACAAAATCTAAAAGACAATGTACTAAAAGCTGTCAGGCATCAAATGAATACTATCCAAGCTGTTGATTCTAAAATGAAACAATACCTACTCAATTATCCATGGCTCTTCACTGCTACAGATGAACCTGATGTCATATATTAGTTACTATAAACCCCAGAAAAGCCTGCTGACTGACACTCTGCATGAATCTAAAAAGCAATACAATCTGTATCCGAAAGCTTTTATAATTTACAGGGATTTGTATTATTCGTGCTGCACTAAATTTACAGCCATGATTATTCACGGGTAGCAAACCAGTCCCAGTTAAGTTTTATTGCCCTCTTCAAATTCTTGTTGCCAGTTTCTCAGTCAGTGTTTCAGCGGATTCCTTTGGATGTGATTCTGAGAAAAGAACCTGAACAATTCACATGAACTGCTGACAGTCATAGACGGATGCAGAAGCAGCTTTTTTGTGAAAAAGTATTACATATAGGTATTATATTGTACATTACCATGTATTACAATATATCTATAGTCATACATGGCAACCAACAGAGTTGGTGGTTTACAATTATTAACAGTGCCATCACTCCTGTTTCTATTTATCAGTAATTTCATCACCCAAGATGGTGCTACAGATGGAGCTATACATGTATAGCTTTATTTAAACAGTTACACCTTGCTATAAAACTGTCAGCACAATTAATCTGGGGCAGAGATAATGAATGATGGCCTACTTTTAATTTTCAAAGCTACCCATTGTCTCATGTTGCTTATATAAATTGGGTGATCTCCTTCAATTGTTAAAATGAGTTTTGTGCTTTTTCGATCCATGTCGCTTCAAAACAAATTAGTTTATTATATAATTAAATCTTCTGTAAATCAGATAGTGAGAATGCTTCTATAATTTAAACAAGTAATAAGCTTTGCTGCAACACATAGGGATCCTAATACCTTTTGGGATCAGCAAAAATAACCAATTTGAAAATTGCTAGTACAAATAATAATAAAAGGAGTTAAAAGAATTGGTAGAAAAGGAGTGAGGTAGCCACTATGCAACCGTCATACAGTTGAACTGATGATATTTGATTTACTGATCACCATTTTGTGATGTGCAAAAATGCTAAGCAGCCTGTAATCATGTTATTAACCCTTAACAGGCCAGAAAAATAGACTGCCTTCACAAACATTTAGGGTTGGGTTTAATTTCAGCTAGGTTTCAAGAAGAATATAAGTTCTTTAGTGTCTAACAGTCCGAGTAAAAGCTTAAATTAAACCCCGTCCCAACAATGTTTGTAATGATGCTGGACATTAAAAGGCAATTCTTAGTGTGAGGACCATGCAGGACTGCATTAAAAAATTAACTGACAACAAGACAGTCAAGCTAGCAGCCTGCACTTTGGTGTAAATGCTAATTTCATTATGCTGACATGCTGCTGTTTAGCAGGTGAGTTTGCATGCTCAGTTTATCACAACACTAAGTACAGCTTCTCTCAAGCTGTTCCTGACATACAGTATCACTTTCACAAGAATTGGGTTGTCCGTCCCTCCGTCCATACCCATTCTTGTGAACACGATATGTCAGGAACACCTTAAGAACATTTCTTCAGATTTGGCATAAACATTCACTTGGAATGAACTGATAAGCTTTTGATGCTCAAAGGTCAGTGACCTCACACCTGTTTCATTCATGTAAATTTGACTGGATGGTGGAGGTATACAACAAGCGGTAGTTCTAGTTTTTTGAAAAAAGGCGGTTGAGTTCCGCAGACTACAATGAGGATGTCCTGGCAGTTTGCGGTGGCCCAAGTCCTTGCTAGGACACTGTACCATATGCTGGTATTTCCTTTAATTTACAAACCAAATTCATGTATGCATATTATAAAGTGTGAAACTTGCCATTTACCCATCCTTCCTCCCTGCTAGAGCCAAGAGACACATTACCATCACAGTATTTCACTTAAGTCCTATCAGCCCCCACCCCGACCATAAATCACTGTATCATCATGTCTCCTTTGCTTGAAAAGGCTAAAGCATGGGTAATGATGCCTCAGGTCAGTACTCAATGTAAAATGAGGACAAACTGATATTCACTAAGAAGGGAATGAACACTTTGCTCAAACTGATGAAAGGCCTAATAGATTAGGGGCCCCTGGACAAGCCTCTTGTCAGTCCTTCTTTCTCAGTGACCTAATGTACCCATAACAGCTGTGTGAGAACGCTTAGCAGTTAGGCCAGGATGACAAGTCATTGCTCAGCATGATATATATGCACTACTACATGTGAAAGAGGAGAGTTTGTTGAAAGGTATGGTGGCATGGGTATGCTAGTATCAATATATCCTTATCATTTGTATTTTAGGTATTTATCTGCTGGTCAAAGGCAAGCATAAGATCTTTAAGCATGGGTAATCACTGCCCATTGCTGCACCTGAAGGCACAATGAGAACATTAAAAGGTGTAGGAAAATATTCTGTAAACTCAGCTCATCTTAATTTACAAGCAGCTGTCCCGCCAGTTTTTGCACCAACATCACTTATCAAGCAGGCAGTGAGAGAACTACTGCAACAACAAATCAAATCCTTTACACTCTCAAGAGTGTAGAAATGTGCCATCTATTTCAGGAATGATCCCTTCCATGCATCTAAACAGTCCATGTATTAAATTAAAAGTGTACAAAGCAATCAGGTTCATATGCCTTTAGAAAACAGTGAACGCTTGTACACAGTACTTTTAATCTAGCAAAGGTACAAAGTGTTGTGAGGGGGAGGCGACAGTGGTGCGGTGGGTAGAGCAGTCGTCTCCCAACCAGAAGGTTGAAGGTTTGAATCTCGGTGCCTGCAGTCCATGTGTCGAAGTGTCCTTGGGGAAAACACTGAACCCCCCCTGTTGCCCCCGATGGTTAGAGCCATCAGTTGAGGTAGCGCCGCAGATGGCTGCCATCAGTTCTGTACCGGAAACAAATTCTTTGTGTGTAACATATTTGGCCAAAAAAGGTGATTATCCTATTACAAGGTACTTTTATTGCTTTTTTTTTAAACAATAGAACAGAAATTAACTCATTTACAAAAACTGAGACAAGATATCAAAACAAATATTTGAACAATTTGATTATTGTGCACACAGACTTAGACACGCTGAGAAATATATATTGCAGCCTTGCAGCCCAGTTGCACTGCATTTTTTAGGAACCAGTATCCAGGTAGCTAAAACAAAAGAAAAACAATCAATCAAATTTAGACCACAGCAGTTGACATGACATTCAGTAAAATCTGCAAGGCAGAAAAGTTATTTTTATAAATGAAGAGTGTCAACTTCTTGTGATATCAAAGCATTAGGGGTGTGATGATACACTTGGCTCACAATGCACGGTATATGGTTCAAAAGAATGACACAAGACGATATTTTAATATTATTCTTAAATCTTCAATGACGAAATATATCACCATAAAAATTGTGTTTTAATCGTCTTAAAGTCAGAAAATGCAAAACAATGCAGATGCATTTTGAAAGGTCTTTATTGTCTATATTGTTATGACTTTAGTTCTACTTTCAAAGTATGACTTATCATATGTAGTAAAAGACAATATGCAGGCATTGTGAAAGGTTTTGCCACAAACTGACTGGTTTCTCTCCTCTATGATCACACATCAGTCTCTTCAGACATACTGTAACTGTGCATGAACTATGCATGAACTTCTAACTGAAGCTGTGTGTGACCGTCTACGCTATTTTCACCCTGACCGCACCGCAGCAAACGGTGACATCATCTGGCAAAGGCACTGCTTTGACCAATCACATACGGGGGACGACTGGAGATGTGGATGCCCTGGGAAGCATTTTTTTTTTTGTTTACCTTGTTAGCATAAGCATTCACTGCTATTCACTATTGAACTTGGGCCACAATTAACACACCATAATGACATTCCATGCATTATCGCTAGTGTTGGATGTTAAACTGTTTTATCTATCGATGCCAAAACACCAGTGGTAGAATTGGTGCCAAGGTAGAGTAGGCTACATTAGCAGCATGGCTAACCAAAACACAACATAAACTCATGAGCTGGAAACGTGAATGAAGCCACTCACGTCATCTCATCACAACACGGCTGTATCATACACGCCTACAACACTCCCTTTGCAACCCCTCACCTCCCGGCCAATGCGGCCCTGTGCGTTAAAACACAGCTGGGTGTTGCATTTTCTTGTCACACAAAACGTTTGTGTGGACTCTACAGTAAAAGTAAGATTTGTTCATTTCCTTGATAAGTAAAATCTCAGTAAGCTAAATGGCATTTAAGAAACACCAAGCAGAGCAAGACAAGTATTAACCAAGATTATAAAGTATACTTACTGATTCAGCATCATGCTCCAGTGCTGTATCATGATGGTCCATTTCATCATCCCTGAATTCCTTTATTACCTATTAAAATATACCCCAAACCATTTATTGAATTCACTCCATCAGCGCAGCCTTAACAAGACAAAAGTCTCAAGTTGTTTTGACAGGGTTGAGAATGAAATTTCACCAATGACCGAGTGTTTGCCCTTACCAGGGCACCAGCTTCTTGAACTTCCTGTACTGTATGTCTGTAGGTCATATATATTGATGTGGCTGACTTGTGTTCACTGTTCCAAAAGTGACATACTGGTTACACAAAGTAATTGCAACTCAATAAGTCACAAAGGTAAAATGTTTTATGTAATATAATCAGGCACCACAACAGATGCAACACTCTTTGAAGACCCTGTATCAAAGGAGGTCTAGCTTCATCTGCTAAGTACTGGTTTGACAGGAAAATATTGAGAGAGGTGTGGGGAAAATCTTGGCATTCTCACTCTTGAGCTCTGACAGCGTGTGTGGCAGCCCTATTTACCAATGATAACATTCCAAATCCGCTGCCTGGGGACTTAGTTATGTGCTGTGATGTGTACAAATTAATACTGTAACAAATTAAAAATTGCAACAAAACTTTAAAACAAAAAGAGTCAGACCCATTCACACTGCATGACTTGATGAAAACAGGTCCGTTAGTGACTATTTCTTTTCTAAAACAACATGGCTGCACAGTCAGCAGATAAACTGGTTACTGTCTTGTTGTAGTTCTTACAAAATAGGTGCTCAGGGAGTGTCTACTGTAGTATTATCTACACTTCCTGTTACCAAATCAACCAGGACTTAAATCATTAATAATACAATATTAAGTGACAAAGCTGCAAAGAAAACAGCAGTTGGCTCACTTGTAATAGTTCAGTGTATCTCTCTGGGTCCTTCTCCATCAGAGCTCTTATCTGGCTGTTGTAGTGTTCTGAGATACTTTCTTCCACCGCCACAGTGCAGGCCATGGCCCCCTCTTTTCCCAGCAGAGCAGTGGATGCCCCTGGCAAACATTTAAAACAAGAGAAATACACAGTTACGATCAACACCTGACTAGAGAAAAAACTTCAGCAGAGTAATTACTGAAATGACATTGAATCTCTGCAACATACAGTGCAGTGTTCACACACTTGCTAGTTGTTCAAGTTCAAATTTGCTGGTTACAACATTCAACATGAAGACAAATACAATTTAGCATTCTCCAACAGCAGACACAAGTCTGACTTTACACAAGTTGCAGTATGATAATAAAACAAACCAGACCAAACTACATTACAATGAATCCTAGTCCAACAGTGTATCAAAATTATTATTCAAAGTCATTATGCATGTTTTGTTATTTAAAGTATGCTACCTTCCGATTTTATAACCTCTTTTGCAGGTTAAGATGGGCACACACTTCACGACTGCTGTGCCGATTACGAATGGTATTTGGATGCGATGACTGATTGGACCCAGTTGGACCAAGTCAGGCTTAGTCTGGGTCAGTCGTTGTTGACAGTTAGCAGATAAAATCGCGTAGTGTGTGCCATGTAACAATTCTAACCTTAAGCCTTAAGAACCAGTCACTGCCAGTCCTTTCTATAAAGATTTTTTAATACATGTTCAATATTTATGACTGGCATCAGCGATCCATGACATCACATATAGTATGTGTCGCCTGAGGGAAACACATGAGGGAAATAAATAAAAGACTGTAAAGGTTCAAGAATGGTGATTAAAAAGGACTGTAGTGTCAAAGTGCACTGGACAAATAAGTGGAGGAAAAACGGCTGGCATGTGGCAGGAGAATAAATGCCTCTACAACATTAACTTAATTCAAACATACCACAACAGGACTGATACATTTCAGTTCCCGCTGTAGTTGTACAGTCTACATTTTCACATATCTCCATCCAGGATCTCACCCACTCTGCACTTTTTTCCTCTTTTTTGTTATTTTCAGCACAAAATGAAGTGTACAATAGATATAAATCATGCAAGCTGGTTGAGTCCATATTTGTTTTGGTACGAGGACACGTGAGAATTGGCATGATCTTGTGGGGTTTACAGGCTTCTTCTGCTGCCAGAGCTTCCAGACAGTCAAGTGTGTTGTCCACAACATTTGATCAGTCTCAGGTTTTAGCCAGTCATCAAGTGTGTGCCCAGCTTTAATGGAATGTACCAACCTAATAAAAATCCAGTAATGTTCCAGAAGGGTAACAATGCTGTGGGCCGAACTCTGTTCTCAGCCAGGATTTCATTGAATTTCTCAAGGTGCTGCTTCTCATGATCCCACATTTCCTAAAGGCAAACAAACATGTACATGCAGTGCTGAAAATTTTTAAAGATTTTTAGTTGAAAACACCCCATATCTTACAGATGGCCTGTACTGCCGTTCTGTCTAAAACTCTGACAAGAAACTCCTACAAGAAGGGACCATCAAAGGTTAAAGAGTCAATTCCATATTTCTGCACAGCAGAAACTTGTGAATTTTGTGATCTTGTCCATTAAGATCATTCAGTATTCACCAGCCACGTTAGTAACATTGTTCTGTGTGTAGTTCACAGGATTTCAGATCACTTAAGACATATTTCGATATGTGTAGAGTGTCTTCTAGTGCAGGTTAAAGGATAATGATGCACTATTTTCTCTCCCACTTTAAAGCCACGTGTTGCACTATGTCCATACCTGTATGACAGGTCCAGTCCTGGATCGACCTAACACTGCCATCTGGCCGGCGTAGATGCGGTTGGCACCATATTCACCAGCATGGTCCACGCGCAGCATTCGGTGCAGCATCTCTTGCTCGTCACTGTCACGCGGAGGCGGTACTACGCTGTAAGCACGTGCGCTCTGCTGCAGGGCCACTGTTACAATACAATAATAAAAATGTAGCTGCAATGAACGCAACACATTTGGCTGCTTCAAGAAACAGCAAAGTCTGTTCTCAACAGAGACTAATACTTTGCAACCAGAAAAACCACGACATTATATCAGTTTCAAGTGTAACATTAGACCATTTTATATTTAAAATAAAAAATCCTGAACATTTTGACAAAACTGTTCAACGTACCAGTAGCTAAACTATTATTTAGCTGACAAAACAAGGGAAAACATTACTGTAATGTTCCTGTTAAGCCAGGAACGGACTGTTTGCAACAATAACTGAGAGAACAGTAACGTTACACCTGCAGCTAAATCCCGAGCAAGTCAGATACCGTACTTGTTTTTAGCATCTTAGCACTTTAGCAATAGCTTTTGGCTGACACCGCTGGCAGAAACCTACAAACACACGACTTACCTCTGCATTTTGAGGACTGGCGAGCCATCGCTGGACCGATAGACTGAGACCAATTATTTAAGGCTCTATGTATGGCTCTTTGCATTGTAGTTAATGGTTTAACTACCCGTGTTAACAGAAACGTATAAAAAAAAATACACAAATTGTCATTGACTAGAAGAAGACAGACGTGGCGCAGACTTATGACGTAAACGCGTTATACGTCTACCTCACTGCCATGAATCAGTTATTTGTTTTCACAGTATGGGTGTATCACAGCATGTGCAAATACAGTGTATTCATGCAAAATACTTAGATATATAACAAGTATGTCATAACTGCAAGCCGTTTTTGCATGTATTAGAATTATATATAAAATGCCAACCTATGCACAAACCCACTGAAAACAATTTGCTTTAATGAACAGTCCAATGAAAGGAGTGGATTACTGTCTGACTCTGACTTGTGGAGTTTTTGTTTGATATGTTACATTAGCTGTATCTTTGTGAATGGAGGGCATACAGCCTTGAATAAATAAAGGCATGAAAAGTCTTATGAAGCCACCATGTCTGATATCATATTAGAGCATGGTTGTTTCATTTTTCAAAACATTTTAAGCTTCCAGATCCTATCTATGTCTCATTGGCAATACCATGTAGACTTTCAGCTTAAAAAGGTACTTAGTTTATTGAAATTTGAAAGTAGACTGAACTAGGCTTACTAATGTCTATGGAAGCAAAAGCCTAAACTATAACTTAATATTAAAGAAAACTGAGACACCAAGACACATTTTAAAAGTTATGGGGTCAGTAAATATAAATCATTTGGACGTCTTAGCATTGTTTATTTTTTGTAGCTCAGAATGGTTCCGGTGTTTTCTGTGTTTTCTTTTAATATTGTATAAGTCAAAAAATTATCCAGTGTATGTAACTCCATATTAATCTGCACAGTCACAGGGTCAGCTGGAGTCTGTCTCTGCATCCTGGACAGGTCACTAGTCTGTCACAGGACTGTAACAGCAGATTTCACATAGTTCACCTGGCCTAGACCTCTTTGACCTGTGGGAGGAAACCACTGACTTTAAAATAAATACAGACAATTACCTTTTGGCCAGACACTCTCTGGTTTTGTATGTCAAACAAATCACGAGTGTAACTTTTGTTTAGGCTTGTTATGTAAGCCCAAACCTGACATTAATGCAATTACAGTTTTCTCAGTCACTTTGGTACATTTCTCAGATCAGAATTGAAATTCTCAAAACTACCTGTTCAATCTTCACATCATTGTGTCACTTGTGCACATCAAAAAAGCAGTTTCTAATTTGTCTGAAGAAGTTGCAAATGCTTTGGTACATCCGTGCAAATGATTATGTACAATTCTCTGCTGTTTCCTACATTATCGATTGTTTATGTCATGTTGATCAAAATTATATAGTTCACTGTGCAATAGTCTTACCCCTCAAAACATCTAGTCATTAGTTCATCGTATAAGTCGTTAAATGCAAAATGGTTGAACAAGTTGTCATAATATGACAAGCATATTTCTATACATTTCCATTAGACTTTTTTTCTAAATCTGTCCTGAATTGGTAAATTGCTCCCAGGTGAATCTTGACTTTCCCTAACGAAGGTGCATCTCATGAACCATCAACTGGCAATAGCTGGAACACAACACAATGGAAGGACAAGGAATTGGATGGAGTCAACAGCCAGAGAGAAGAAGAAGAAGAAGAAGAAGAAGAAGAAGAAGAAGA
>NW_018127909.1:3442599-3463361 GCF_001952655.1 Monopterus albus | reverse complement strand
CTTTCTATATTGGTATGACATGGTCTGTCAACAAATTACAATACAAACAGTAAAAGTGTAAATGTGAATCTTGTCCAGTCTCTTGCAATCAAACTCCCACATACACCAAGGTGTAACCTACAATTTGCAATAATTGTCATCGAAACTGTAGCCATAGTTTTCATCAGAACCTCCCTCCAAAGTACACAGTTATATTGACAACATGACTAAGCAATTTGACTGTCTTATCCGTACACAATGACACAAGGCCTTGTCATTCTGATGGCACTGACATGTTCATTGACATAAAAACTTAGCTTTGAGAGATGAACTAAAGATTTTCAGCAAGTTACAGGCTTTTGCAGGAAATCCATAGTGTTGTGCTGTTTGTACAAATTGTTTTGAGACATGCACATACTTAATTGCAAATTTCAATTTTGATCTGAGAAGTGTACCAAAGTGACTGAGAAAAACTGTAAGCAAGCTTGTGGCTCAAACTATTTCATTGTTGATGGTCTATAGATGGCAGTGTTGCACAGATGAAGGCTGTCTAAGACACGTGTTACCAAGCATTAATTTCATTTGCTACCAGTTTTCGTAACTGTTTCATTTTTTGTCAAATATGTTACACTTTGGCACTCCAAACAAGAGAAAATATTTAGAGTTCATTTTTTCACAAAAAATATAGAATAGAAAAAATGTCAGCTTTCAAATATTTGATGCACTTGCTCTGAGCATCTGTTGTTCACATTCACTATATTAGTTAGCATTATGTAGTAATACTTGTATGAGGTCTGTCTTCGATGAGCAGAAAATTCTTACATCTTTCTGCAAAACACATAAAATAGTGCTGGGACACAGGAATCTGTGGAATGATAGGGTTGACTGCTGCAGAGGATGGATGATCACGAGTAAACCAGGCCAGAACAGTGAATGGTGGGGTGTGCCGGTTTTGTCTGTGTGTATGTTTGTGGTGAGACACTAGGCATGTGTTTCCCTATCTGTTTGTCTGTCTGTCTGATTGGGGGTGGTTACACATGTGTGGCTGCACATCGGTGAGTGTATAGTTCTAAGGTGTGAGCAATGTTGGATTAACAACAGGCCAAGGTGGGTCTGTAGTGTATTTAAAGTGTGAAGTGTATATGTGAATTTTGAGTGGGTGGGGGCCGCAGTGGGGCCCATAATAGGTTAATCCAGGTATTGATGTTAGGTGATGGGTAACTGAGTGTTACTTAATTCAGTATGATGTCAGGGCCAGCTGGCTTTCAGATTGGCTTGAGGCAGGGGGTCGATATCTGTGGACAGGCTGGAGTGCATCTGAGACACTCAGACCACATTGCTGAAGGATTTGTGATGGAAAAAAACTGAGCCTTTTGACACAAGTGGTTTTCATAGTGCTTTCAGGAAATGTCTGGCAGATGTAACATTTATGGGCCTTTTCACACTTGTTCCCTTTCAGCCCTGAAAACGAGTTCATAGTGATTAGTCAGCATTTTTTGCATAAATGTGAACACTCCAAACTAACTCAGACCCCTGTCAAATGAATCTAACTGAGACCTCCTTGTAATGTGATCTCCAGATTTTCTTCTGGTCTTTTGCATGTAAGGGCGGAAACACTAGCAATCTGTTGAAATATCTAGCGGAAGTCCATAATGGAGAGATGTTTTCCACTGACTAGCTCATAGTTTTTCTCCTTACACAGGTATGTTGTTTATGTAAGAAGCCTAGAGCCTGTGCACGAAGTTAACTACATTATACAAATATGGGTTAATGATTAAAAATAGCCAATAGCAAGCTGATTGTTATGGGTTTATTCATAAATTCAAGCTGCGATGGTGAAGGCATCATGTTCCTTGTCTTCCCACCAGTACCTACTCTGCATCTAGCTTGTCTCCCCAGCCACAATCTGCACTCACAGCTCTCCATCCCTCAGCTCTCCATCCCCCAGCTCTCCCCGCTAGCTTTCCATCCCCCAGCTCACCATCTCCCAGCTTTCCATCCCCCAGCTTTCCATCCCTCAGCTCTCCATCCCCCAGCTTTCCATCCCCCAGCTCTCCATGACCCAGCTTTCCATCCCCCAGCTTACCATCTCCCAGCTCTCCATCCCCCAGCTTTGCACTCTCTGCTCTCTGACCCTCAGGCTCCCATTACCCTTTCCAATGTTCTTACATAAACTCTTTCTGCTCCTCTCCCGATGTGTGTCCGTCCTTTGGGGCCCCCCAGTACCCCAGTGCTCCTGACATGATGACACCCATATGGAGTCGTTTGGTGCAAGGAAGAATCTACAGCACTTCTGCAGATATGGAACAAGAACACATCAAACTACAACTGTCTATAATGCACAGACATGTTAAAGGTTTCCTTTAGTTTTCAGCTCATATGAGAGTGAGGGGCTTCATTAGGAGAGCTGAGTCCAATTTCAAATGTACTCACAGTGTGAACACAATAACAACTGAGTCCCTTTTTTGTTGGTCCCCTTTTTGATCCACTTTAAAGAGGACTGAGTTTGGTTCATTTAAAAGGGACCATGAGTGAAAACATCCTATGTCTAGAGAGTAAACACTCCATCTCAGATTATAACAACTATGAAGCAAGTGTGTGTTGCCACTAATGAGTGGATTAAAGAGCAAACCACAGAGCTGGAGAAAGAGTGAGACTGGTGTATGTACCTGTATGGGTGGGTTTGTGTGTGGCTGTGTATGTGCAATGTTTGCATGCATCAGTGGATGTGTGTGAGTCTGTATTGCCATACCCTCGCTCCAAGGCTCTGGTCAGACAGTGCATAGCTGTGGTGGGTGGCAGGGTAAGTGTCTCTAGACTACAGTGAGTCAACAATGTCTGCTCTCTCTGAGAAGAGACATGATAGGTTCTGTCTCACTTGGTCCCTCACTGGTGCGGCAGGAGTCCCAAATCCTGTGTGTGTGTGGGTGTGTGGCATGCAGGACTGTAAGTAAAATTTGTTATTTACGCAGATGAAGAATATATGACATCAACATGCGTCAGTGTCTGTGTTTACATGGAATATTTTTTGACAACACTCTCCTCACATAAAAATACACCAAAAACAATGAATTTGTTTGAAATCCTTATGAGCAGGGCCAGCCTTAGCCTTTTGAGCCATGAATGACATTTTGCTTCAGGGTCAACAGCTGCATCATCTCAGACTAGAAACTTTCAAACTTCTTTTTGGAAATTTTCTTGGAAGCCAAAAAAGACTGGCCGCTGCCACATTCCTGCCACAGCCCAGTACAATATTTTAATAAGCTGGATTCTTTTTGTCACAATATATTAATAAAATTTGCTAATGCAGCACCGTGTTCAACTGCAAGGTGGAGCAGTGATTAGCGCTGTTGCCTCACACCAAGAATGATTGAGCCAAGGCCGACACAGTGCCTTTCTATGAGCAGCTTGCATGTTCTCCTTGTGCCTGCGTGCGTTCTCTCCAGGTGCTCCGGCTTTTTCCCACAGTCCAAAGACATGCAGCTTAGGTTGATTGGCGACTCTAAATTGCTCTTAGGAGTGAGTGTGAGTGTGTGTATTTATTTGAAGGCATTTCTCTCACACACTTAGCTCGATAATAAAATTTTTAATTTGTCATGATGACTAAACAGCCTCTTTAGAGTAGATTCAGTATAAATAAAGCAATGTTAATGCTAATCTTAATTCTAATTCATTTCATTTGGAAATTTGAATACAAAAATGATGTCGTGTCTCTAATCAAAAGTACCATTTCCCCTCCTAAGAAACCCCAATAATCCAAAACCCTTGTAAGAGCTTTCTAAAAGTCACACTGAGTCAGTGCAAACTCCAAGATGAATAGAAAGCACATAATAAAAATTCAGATGTTATAGTTGTTTCAGTTACTCAGCATGTGGGGCTGAGTGACTGTAACAGAGACCTTCACACAATTTTGAAAACTCAGGCTACAAAAAAGACCCCTCAGCTCTCCAAGCAGTTGTGTTGATTCACTTCATTGTCTCCCTGGTTAACGTCCCTGGTTAACATCCTTTCTCTGTGTTTTCATCCACAGTCCCCTCCTTCAGGCTCTGCTTCTTTTACTCCACCAGTTTCCCACCTCCACATCCACCTGTCTCCCCTCCTTCAGCGACCATCATTCCACTATCATCAGCTGCACTGACTCCCAAACCCCAGTGCTTCTCCTTCCCTCAGCCAGACTCACATGAACTCTTCCCTGCATCCCCTCCACCTGGTATCTCGTTCCTTATTTATTCAATAAGCTCTTTTTTGTTCCACTCCTGTGTCTGTGTCTGTGTCTGTGTCTGCACATTGGGTCCACCTGTACTTGCCCAACCATAACAAAAACAGCATAGATTGCCATGCTATAGCTGCCCACTGCTTCTAACTAGGTAGAAAACACTATGGATGATAAGGATTACTTTTAAAAAAAGCATAACAAACACACATAAGGACTTGAACCCATACTTGAATTTAGGACCTCCTGTGAGGTCCTCCAGTTAGAAGCAGTGGGCAGCTATAGCATGGCAATCTATGCTGTTTTTGTTATGGTTGGGCAAGTACAGGTGGACCCAATGTGCAGACAGTCACGGGAGTGGAACAAAAAAGAGTTTATTAAATAAATAAGGAACAGAATTCCACAGTGCTAACCACTGAGCCCTCATGTCACTGTTATAATGATTTTAAGACCCAACCAGCTTTATTAGGAGCAACAGTCCTCATGGATTCTGATGCCAAGTCTATAAAAAGTGTCCTTGTCAAATATCTTTTGGTTTTGACCTTCATGTCACTTCGGTTTTATTTTTGACATTGGTGGAGCGTTGTGGATAATCACAAATATTTGTGGGGCTCCCCTGAAATTCTTTAACTGGATGGTATTCCCCTTAAAAAATAGTTATTCAACCCAAATTGATACAAAAGTGAGATGAGTGAGAAATTAAAGTTATGCAACATTGTCTAAAAATGGCAGCCACTTTATGGTTTGGTGGTATCTCTTCTGAGAAATGCAAGATTTTCTCATTTAAATTCACCAAGTCTCTTAAAAAGCCATTTATCCCTTTTTATAGATGGTTGCACAAAATTAAAACCAGAGGAAAGTTTTTTTCTCCATTATTGAATTGTTTACGCTCAAAAATCTTTCTTGTGTACAGACCCAGTTAAATCACACTCAAAACCGCTTGTTTTCATGGACACTGGGAGTGTATTTAGTGTCATCTGGTACAAGTTCTTGTATGTCTGGCACCATTTCTTCAATGTTCTTTTTTTATTTTACACCAGTGGGATAGGAGATAATATTTTAAATCTCTTCCTTATTGTGGGGAAATTGAAAACTCGTGCGAGTTCGGGCAATCCTCTTCAAGACACTTGAGCAGATTTCTGAATGAACCGGTCATATATTAACCACTATTTATGAGAGGAAGCCAACAGAGAAAGCACATTCATCGTAGCCTGACACAAGGCTGTTTAAAGGAAACATGTATACAAGCTTGAGAAAATGAGTCAAAAGTATAGCCAATAGAATTTTACCTCAGTGGCAAGCTCAGACACATGAGCTAGTTTATATGAAGAAGGTGTGTCTAGTATGAGAATTAACCATGAAAGGTCATTACTTGAGAAGAATATGTCACTTTTTCAGTTACAGAGTCATTTTTTATTATATAGTAGCTTATGACAGAGGCATCACAGTTTTCACATTTACACTGGTTTTCAAACACAGAGGCAGATGAATTTAGGGAAACAACCTATTTAAAGGGTGTGATAGAAAGCCCAGCAACCTTTTATTTATGAAACCCTTCATTTAACCAGCATTTCCTGTTTGCCACAGGATGTGGCTCACTTTGCTTTGCCATCCAGGCCTTTGCAGTCCTATATGGTTTTCCGGAAGTCATGTTTGTACTCTTTGATTTACGGAGTGCAAACTGTGGGTTGCCAGTGTGTAAGTACATGTAGAACAAATGGCCATGCAAAGGGAAGCTGAGTGATGAGTGTTACTGTTAAATTCTGGATAAGCCATGTGGGCAGATCCGTAATTTACTGCAGCATATGTTTCTAATTTTTCCAGCATTTTAATGACTATATTTAAATGGAGGAAAATAGTGAAGGATAGTATGAATGCATTGGAACAAAGGCCTGTGCTTTTGTTTCTATCTAGTTGAGTGGTTGGCTTCAAGAAAGAGGGTTAAAATAGACAGTGATGTAAAGTAAATTAAATACAGGTACTCAAGTACTGTACTTAAGTACAAGTGTGAGGTATCTGTACCGCTTTTGCTACTTCATTCTTTCACTTCATTACATTTCAGATGTAAATGGTGGAAAATTACAAGCTACCCAACAGTATGTAAAGTGCTTCAAATTATAAGCATTTAAGGTAGTTAACATTAGCTCCACCTTTAGCAGCTGCAACATTAAGTGTGATGTGTACAATAGTGCATAATCTGTCATTCTGCATAATGAGTTCTTTTAAATTTTATACTTGAAGTATATTTGGATGCTAATACTTTTGTACATTCACTTAACATTTTTAATGCAGGACTCTGAGTTGTAACACTACATCCATCACTAAAAATAGATTGCAGATGGAGTCCAATTGCAGATGACACAAAAACAGATGCATTTAATATGTTTGTAGGTCATTTTGCCGCTTAGTTGCTGCTGCTTTGATAATGAATAAAAGCCTGTTTAACTACCTTTCTTGCTGTTATTATGAAACTGCCCAGAGTCAAATGAGTGTTAAACATCTGGCAGCAGTTCAAAAGACATAAAATAAGAGGCACAACAGAGTCTGAGTTAGTGTGACCATTAACATATGGTAACAACAGCAGCCAGCGGTAGAAAAGTCTGCTGGTTACTTTTACATCATTGCACTCAACCCACTGGTTTTCCAGCCTCAAAAAGACAATGTTTTTACAGTTTTTCTGGGAGATATTTTTAGAGGATCTTGATCCACAGACTTCAAATAAAAAAGGAGAGGATTTGTTTTTTGTTGATGCTTTCTTTACCACTTCAGCGTGGTGACGCACAATGAGCTGGTGCCTCCATCTGTCACAAGAGGCCAGAGTGACTGGGAGTCAAGCTCTGGGGTTTATTAAGGGGGGAGCCAGTTAGGTTATTGCGTAACTGCTGAAGGGAGACCAGCCTGTGGATTTCCACTCACTGCTGTTTTTGGGGGTGCAGCAGGTCTGGTTTCAGTTTAGAGAGGAGCCACAATATCATATTAAGCACTGTTAAAGTAATTGAGAAATGTTTGCTGTGAGGCCCAGTCTGATTAAACTGAGGCTCTGGAGTCTCTGCAGATGACATGTGAGACAGATCGAGGCTGTGTGCAGAAGGATGGATTTGGATTGGCTGAATTAATAAATTGTATGGATGGATAGATACATACAATTGGTGTACACTGCATCCATCCATCCATTATCTATACCATTTATTCCTGAATAGGGTCGCCAGGGGTCTGGAGCCTATCCCAGCTGACACTGGGCAAGAGGTGGAGGTGGGGTACAGCCTGGACAGGTCGCCAGTCTATCACAGGGCTGGCACTTAGAGACAGACAACCACACACACCCGCACTCACTCCTACGGGCAGTTTAGGGTCACCAGTCAACCTAAGCTGCATGTCTTTGGACTGTGGGAGGAAGACGGAGTACCTGGAGAAAACCGAAACAAGCACAGGGAGAACATGCAAACTCCACACAGAAAGACCCCGGGTTGGCCTGGACCTAAACACAGAACCTGCTGTGAGGTGACAGCACTAACCACATTGTGCCACCGTCTACACTACAGTAAGTCTGAATATGTTTAAACTGGAGGGCACAAAATGCTCTAGAATCAAAACAGTATAGGCATTACCCTTTTTGATTTCTCACCTGGAGCTACAAAAGTCCAGCCATGCTGTGTCCTCCTGACAGCCATCATTCCCCCTTTGTCTACAGCCCATTTGGACTGTGGCTGGGCTTATCAATATGGCACAGCCAGATCAGACTCAACCCAAACTGTTACGTTAAGCTGTGTGTGAGTTGTTTAGGACCCAGCAAAAATGCAGATTCGAACCCAGGTAGACAAGAAAACTTATTTAATGCTCCAAAAATAACAAACAAAACAGAGCCGGTCTCGTCCGCTGATCTTGGGGCAGCTGGGCACACTGGGTTGACTGGACTACTGTCTCCCGGGGTGAATGAGAGGCGTTGCTCGCTAAATAAGAACAAAAAGAGAGTGTAAGAACAAGCAGCAGGTATGGTACAGATTGTTTCTGGTAGTCACTCTGGGGACCTGAACAGGTGAGTGCGCCGCAGGCCTAGGGAGTAATCCAGGGAGAAGGAGATTGGTGCCAGAGATCTCGGGTTGGTGTGTGGGTCCCCTGATGAGACAGCGCTGGTAGCTGAGCGGTGTGATGTAGGATGGTGGTCGCTGTTCCAGGATAGCCTAGGAGCTCTGAGAGTTGGAGCAATTCACAAAAAGCAGTCCAAAAACCAAAAACCCCTTTACACGTGTGAAGGGCACAAAAACCGATACCACAGACTAATGCGCAATAATAGTTCACAGTGTTGCCGAAGGAGCGTAGCTCAAACAATGGTCCATAAACTTTGACATGAACATGGACGTAGTTCCCACCAGAATAATACATAATAATCTGGCGACGAGGACGCACCAACGCTGACCCTATATACTGCTCCGATAATGGAGAGCAGGTGTGCCTCGTCGCCTGGAATGCACCCTCACCTGTGCGGGGGCGGAGCTGCTACCTGTGCCTGCTACCGAGGTACATGGGGCGGCCCGAGTCACAGACGTAACAAAACTCAGCAGTATAGCTGACATATACAGCATAGTTGTCCCATGTTGTGCTGTGGCTTGAATTTAATCCTCAAAATTAGACCCTTCAAATTAATCTAAAGGAATGGGCAAGTTTCTTCCTGTTTTGATTCCATTCACACAGTAAATGGTAAGGACTGACTGATTCCAATGCATGTTAATGATTTAAGAATTTTTGTAAAACATGATAAAAGCAATCTGTTACCTTCCTATACAATTACATTTTTTCTCAGTTGCTTTCGTACATTTCTCGGGTCAGAGTTGAACCTCTCTAAACTACTTGTTCAACCTCCACATCATCCAGTCACTTGTGCACATCATATAAACAGTTTCTGATTGTTTTTAACAAAGTGCAAATTCTTTGGCACATTCGTGCAAATGATTGTGTACAACTGTCTGTTGTTTTCTACATTATCAGTTGCTTATGTCATGTTGATCAGAATGTATTCTGTGGTTCTCTGCTGAATAGTCTGACCCCTCAAAACAACTAGTCATTAGTCCATTGCAGACGTCATTAGATACAAAATGGGTGAACTAGTTGTCTTTAGTATCTGTCAGGCATATTCCTGTACAGCTCTATTAGACTTTACAATGTGTCTGAATTGTTGAGTTGCTTTCAGGTGAATCTTGACTTTCACTAATGAAGGGGAATGAAGCGTTAGATCAACCAATGATCAGCCAGTTCTCTACTGTAAAATAGCTCAGAGGAGCATCTCATGAACCTTCAACTGGCAAGTACATATAGACAGAGCACAGCACAGTGTTACAAATTGTGACAGTGGAAAAACTAAAAAATGAACAATGTCAGTTGCTGAGAAGAAGAAGAGGAGTGGGGCTGTGTGGTGGAAGGGTGGGGAGGTAAAACAGAGGAAGGGGGAGAAGAGGCCTGATGAAATCAGGGCCACGCTTGTGGACCATGTTGTCAGTCACAGCCTTACAGTGGCCAAGACTGGTCGAAGGCAGCTGAATGCTGGGAGAACAGTTGTTCTGTCCAAGGGGTGTTTCCTGGTTTACATGTCTAATGTAGTATGTTTTACTTTGCACTGTGCAGTGGTGTAAAACACTTTTTTCTATCTCACTGACAGTGAAAACATGGAGAGTGTAAATGTGAATCTGTCTAATCTTTTTCAGTCTCCCACATACAGTAATGTGAAACTTTGTACTACTGAGATTGATGCATGCCGTACAGAACAAGTGCAGCCTTCTGTATTTTCAGTGTTCAAACCCTGAGCCATGGTTTGAATATGAGAATACGTCCAGAGTACACTGTTATACTGATACATGACTAATCATTCTGACTGCCATGTTCATAAACGACAACACAGGGACTTGTCATTATGATGCACTGACATGTTCACTGACATAAGAATTTACTTTTCAGAGCCAATCTAGGGTTTTACGTAAGCAGGCAATGTGCTTGTGCAGGTAATCCACTGTGTGGTGCTGTTTGTACGAACTGTTTGGAGAAATGCTGTCACTGTTTAGCAAATATCAAGGATGATTTGAGAAATTTACCAAAGTGATTCAGTAAAACTGTAATATATTGATTCCACATGAGATGTAAATGATTTTTTAAAAATATTTTGACATTATTTGGTAGATGGTTTATCACTGGGACAAAGTCAATCAAAGCTTGACTAATGGACAAATAGAGATGGCTGGTAATTATAGACAGAAATAAAAACAAAAACTCATATCACTTAATTCTTAGACTTAAGGATGTTTCAGTAAATTTTTATTCAGCTAGACCCATACTGTTAAACAAGTGTGATCAATGTTAGTAACAGTTTGTAGAATACGAAAAAAGGGATAAGTTCACACTTTTGTACTTTGCTCAGTTTCTACTCATTATCATGATTATCAAAAGTGAATGACCTCATCACTTGTTCATGAACTTAAACCTAGGGAAACACATGATAGATGGTGATGACCTTTAAATTACTAATACATTGTCACACACACGTCTGTTGGTTGAGGAATCTGTGAGAAGTTATTTTGGAGACTTTGTTTTTTTCCATTTCCTCTTCTCTACAGTCATAAGCCATAGGCTTTAATACCTTATTCTAATTTGTGTGTGTGTGTTTGTCTTAATGTTTCACATTTGTTTTTGTATATGACATATATCTGGGTCCAATGTGAACACTGTTGACATCCTAAACTGCCACATCTGCACAGATTTAACTGAAACAGGGGCCATGTGCTTACAACAGTAACAATAATGGAATTTATGTGACAGTCAAATTGCTCAGTTCCCTCTAAAACTGATCAGTTACATTATGTTCCTTCCAGTTTGACTTGCAGTTGTAGGCCTCCACCAACCAGTCAAATTCACTGAACCACCACCTTTGAGTCCAGGTGGTCGCCTGTGTCAAATTTGAAGAAATTTCCTCAAGGTGTTCCTGATATATCGCATTCACAAAAACTGTATGGATGGACAAATAACCCTATAACATAATGCCTCTGGTCATGGGTATGGCTGGCGTGGAAAAAAAACATATGATTCTCATCTGACTGTTCTAACAGCAGTCACGTAGCCAGAGATCCAATATGAACTGATCTAGGAGCTCCTATGGAATGTAGTTTGTTCACACATCTGTGAAAAAAACAGTTTTGAGTCACACGAAACAAAAATCTGGATTTGGCTCACTTCAGTAGGAAATGTAAAATTAGCCAATGTCATTAAACCTTCAGTACACACAGGCAGCCTACACATTTCATCCCTACATGATATAAAATAATTTTTTTTCACCCTGTCAGCACAGAGACCTACTGTAACTCTTTTCTAATAATTATAACTATTATTTATACATTATTTTAATAGAGTAAGTAAACTATATGCACTTTATGATTAGTGAGTCATTAAGCAAGGACAACAACTGCAAAAAGATAATTGACAACGAAGTGTTTACATTGTTTGTTTCAAAGCAAGTCCTCCACACCATCCCTCTGACTGGCTGTCATCCCGTGTGGTTTTCCTCTGAAGGATAATCACAGCACAATCTCATTCAGACCCTTTCTGGTCCCAGGGCAGTTGAGAAAGTAATGGCAACCCATCTGCTGTCTGAGAAGAAAAAGGACATCTTTATTGTGTCTGAGGTCTGATCTCAAGTCAAGCTCAGAGTTACCAAAAAAGAAACCCACTAGTCTAGCAATTGCTTTACTAGTTCTAAATTGGTTACACACCATATTTTTCTCTTTTGGTGAAGGTCAGACTACGATTTAGAGTAAATATCTCTCACAGAAAGCTGGGGACTATGTTGAGGGGTTTTCTGATCAGTCTAAATACATTGCCTTTACTACTACAGTAATAGTTTGATTTTTTGGGGGGGAAAATACTTCTTTGCTTTCTTGCAGAAAGTTCCATTGTGAGTTCAAACGTCTAGTAAATAGCAGCTGTTTAGCTTTGCTTAGCATAAAAATTGAAAAACAGGGGGAAGCAACATCTGAGCAAGTGATAGTTAAGAAAAAATGTAGCAACCAGCACCTCTAACGCTCAATAATGAATATGTTATACATTGTTTGTTTAATAATATGAATTACACTAATAAGATTTTTTTTCTCAGTGAACTTAGAGGTGTGTTCAGACATGAGTGTCAATGTGTCTGTTGAACCGTTTTTGCTGTGCTGATTTGTAACACTCATGAACATGAACAGTGAACCAGCTGTACAGAGGTTAGCTGTAGGCTAGCTAGCAAAGGATACACCAACCATGTGTGTAGGAGTGTGTGTGCATCACATGGTTCAGCCTTTGACTAATCTCCTTTTGCCACTTGTCTCTGTGTATGAGGCCAATTCATAATGGGTCCATGGTAATTTTTCACTGAAGCTGACATTTTTAAATGACATGAATGAATCTTAGCCTCAGTTTGTGCCACCTTGGGTGAATTTGCTTACTTGCATCTTTCCACTCATCTTGTATTTTCACACCTACTGTAAAATTTGTTTTAAAAACTTTAAATGTGCTGGTAGGTAGATTTTCTAACATTCAGAGGGGCTGACAGTTTTTTCCCCGTCTTTATACTAAGTGAAGATAGCGGCTGCCTGCTGCGGTCATATATTTAAATAAGTAAATGTGAGAGTGGTATCCATCAATCTTCTCAAGTCTTGTAAAGAGAGTGAGTAAAAACATTTTCTAAAACTTCTTTCTGAGTGTGTGCGCTCATGTGTGTGTGTGTGTGTGAGACCTGGTATTACTTCTGCTCTGGGGATGTAAATCTGACTACACGGTCATCTCTGTGGGGATTCAACATCTTTATGGAGACAAAAAGCAAAACATAACTGATTAAATTTTAGATTAATGACTTGGTTTAAGGTTAGGGTAACTCTCTAGGAAATTAATGAGTGTCTTTGTAGGTGTGCGTGACTATCAAGCAAGAGTATTTGGACTTCTTTTGAATGAGCAGCTCCTCAGCGAGGAGGCAGCGAGGTGATAAATACTTTTAGGCTTATACCACTCACAGTGGCATGTGAGACAGGTCTAAAGTCTGCAAACTGGGGAAACAGGTCGGATACACAGATACACACATGCGGTACACGCACACAGTATTTTCGTCATCATATCAACTTGCATAACACAGCAGTCCTGCTGACAGCCTGGAACCAAGTCAGAGTCAAAGCTCAGTTTCATCTAATGAGCACAGCAGTCAGGCCAGATTAAGATGGCACTTTGGGTAAAATTGCGTAGGCTGACACATCTGAATTTACAGGCTGCCCTGGAGCTCATTTGAGACTGCTTATTTAAAACAAAACAGATATTTTGTTCACTTATTTCTTAATCTGTTTTAGGCCATTCCCTTTCCTTTGCTGTTGCTAAATTTGTCTCCCCTTGCTCAAACGTAAGAAGCCAAAATGACACCATTATTTTGACTAGACTGTTTTTCCTCCCAGAGAGAGAGGCTAGAGGAAGTGTAGGTGACCTAGTCTGGTCAACCACCACTAGACCACGGGTTGGCTGGTGCACTTTCACGCCCACAGCCATCCTCTGCATCCACCGCCTGCCACATTACTATTGCTACATGCCATAACCACAAGCAGCCCCAGTCCAGTGCCTCAGGCTGGCACAGAGCTCATTTGGATTGTATTTACAGGTTGGCCATGTGTGTGTTTGGTTATAGTAAACTGTTTTGGGCCTGCAGTTTGAACAGCTCTTGCACAGCACTGAATGCACACGGCTGCTTTTTTTTTTTTTTAGCTACTTTTTCTCCATGCATTGCAACATCTCCAACCTCAAGCTCCTGTCTGGTCCAATCAGCTGAGGAGTCTTGGCTCAGGTTCTGCAATGAAATTTGTAGTGAAGGGGGTTGGGGAGCCCATTGCACACTTTCCAGAAAAGTTCTCTGTACTTCTACTGCCAAGCACCAGATGTTGTCATCTGTCCACTGTTGATTTGAAAACACAAACACTCTCAGCCACAGAGCATGTCAGCTAAAATAAAAAGGAGATACAGTACATGCCAAGTGTCTTTCTCTCCCACTATTTGCACCCTGGACATTATCTGAGACAAAGAGGTGCACTGTGAACACTGCTGCCTCTATAGTTGCATACACATCGCCCACCCCACTGCTGCTGAGGTGTTTTGGATTATTTCTTGGTGGTGGCAACACTCAGGTCAGGCTGTGGGATTGAGACATAACTCAACAGTCAGTTAGACCATGGATGTTTGTTTTGCTTAGATCTGTCTGACCACTACATAAGACTGTGTCATACAAATGTATTTTCTCTTATTCCTATGTGCACTCTCTGGTTAGTGCTGAGGCCAGCAGGATAAACTCTGGGGACAGCAAATGGTCACTTTGAACTTTCTGACTTTCTTACCAGACATAAAGAGACACCAAACATAAAACCTTTGTTTCTAACCACTACTATTAACCACAATGAGCATTCCTGTTTTCTGTCGTTATGTCACCTCAAATTATTCCATAAAGCAAGAGCTTCAAATCCTACTTCAAAAAGAAAAAACATATTCAAATGAATTCACATCATGTTGCATAATTCTCATCATTTTGCAGCAGGAGCCAAAGTGCAGAATAAAAAGGACTCACTTGCCTGGTAAAGAAACATAAAGCAATGACTCATTTTTAAAAGAATAATAATCTCGAATTTGCACATGGCGAGACACGAGGCCCGGCGGTGGTCCACCTCTTTGGAGAATTTTCCATGTTTCTTCTCTGCGGTGGTGATGGCAATAGTGGTGTCAGTCTCAGCTGAAACTGTGTCATACTTTCCTGTGCAGCTGCTGCACTGAAGTTTTCCCCTGTGTCTTGACCAGAGTGACCGTCATCATGCCATTTGATGATGCTTTTCAGGAGACTACAGAGAGCCTTGAGGACATATAATCTTGGCTTTTGGCTTATGCAATGTCTAATAATATTTCTCAAGGCAGATTTTTGCTGCACTGTTTTATTTTATGATCATTTTTAGATTTCAGATCAGTTTAACCAGGCTTGTTAGCTAAAAAAAACCTGCACATTTGCCTTTAAAATACATAATAGTGACATCACCAGCTAAAGTCGTCTTTCTTATTTCCTGTAGTGAGCCTTCACTGACAAAAGAAATTACAAGCTTAACCCAACTCTAATTCAAATATAGTACTAACAGACAATCTTGTGTGATGATTACATATTTTCCACTTACAATGCAAGTTTCAGCCCAATAGGATGACTAATTAACCAAATTCATTAGCTTTACTTCCCATATCACTAAGCTGTTTTGCAATACTTGGAAATGCATGTGAGGTTTTGCGCCACTGAGGTCACTCTACATTTTCCATTCAACAAAAATAATCAAATCAGTGTGCACATCTGGACTGAAATCCCAATTTTGGGGCTTGTCCAGTATTTTATTAGTGCCCAGTTACAAAGATGCTACCACACATACAGGTGCATGCTGATTTGTTAAGTTTTATTTCACACTGGTGATATCTATGGATATACATGCAGGTGACACATTACAGGAAAAACTATAAATGAGTGGTCTCTTCCAGGATGATAGTGACCCCATCCACAGGGCACAAGGGGTCACTGAATGGATTGGTGTGTATAAAAATTATGGGAATTATATGCCATGACCTTCACAGGCACCCGATCTCAACCAAGCTGAACACCTATGGGAGATTTTGGGCTGATATGTTAAACAGTCACAACAGTGTTGCTAATACTGTTGCAAAACTGTGTTGTTAGATGTCTGGTGGTTTGGGATATGGGGAAAGGAATGAGTGAGAAAGGGGCAATGAGTGAAAGTGGGAGGAGTGTGTCTGGAAGTGGGACTGTCATCCCACTGAGGGCAGTAGCTGTGGTGTTATGATTGAAATCCAGCAGATGTGGAAGAGAAGAGAGGGGTGTGAGAGAGAGAGAGAGAGAGAGAGACAGAAATATTTCCACCCACCCAAAAAGGAGACACACTCATAAACAGCCGGCAGACAGAGTTCAAGTCAGAAATGCAAAGGATCTCAGGGCAGCTGCAATTCAAAAACGGAGGCAGACAGAAACAGCGTTTCATTGAGAGAAGATGTTTTATTAAAAGAGAAGAAAAGTCAAACAGACACACTCAAACACACATTAATAAACACAGAGCGTGCCGCCCAGACAAACAAGCAGGAACCGACTAAATCCAAGAATTACCAATAGCTAGAAAGGAAAAGGCTAACAAGGACACACATACTGTATTCTTTCTCCCCTATCACAAACATATACACACACACTGGTGGTACTGAGTGTGTGCGACCCAGCGTGAGGAGAAGGGCTGTTCGATCCTGACAAGTGGAGCATCAGAGAGGAAGCAGCAAGCGAGTGGATGGATGCCTTTTGCAGACTCAGTGGTCTGGACCCTCTGTGGGTGAGTGTGCAATAGGTTCATTGACCTTGAACTCATGTTTCTTTACTGAGTGTGTCTTTTTCTGTCCAAAACAGTTACTCTTTAACCATATTCAGTTAAGATTTTGAAATAGTGTATGATCACATTTACACAGTTAGATATATTATTAGCATTTGCTTATTTATACTGATTAACCTGTTTCATGAAAACTGATGAAATGCACTAGTTATAATCATTAGCATTAGCCACATTAGCATGCTGTCCTTTAAACTTTGGCTAACATAGCAGTCAATTGTTTTTTACTGCCCAGCCCAGAATTTTACTAAAAAGATAGCATTAAAAACTATTAAGCTTGTGTGAAGGAGGAGAAGAGGGAGTTTGGTTACCTGAAATGTTAGCTGGCAGTGCAGGAAAAAATTCACTACAGCATATGCTGACCTTCTCACTTTGCAGCCTGTTTGTGTAGTGCATTAGCAGTCCAATCTAAAGCATGTTTGAATGGGAGTCTTTACCACTGCTGTGTGTCAGAGCTGTGTTTACTGTCACTCTGCTCTGTGATTCAGGCGAAGTGGGGCTGGGTCCCACTGAGTAAGCTGCTGTTTTTGGAAAGGTTTTTTTAGTCTTGTATATTATCAAGCCTCCACATTTTGTATCCCAGCTTGACAATCGATAAATGCCTCTGTTCATCCAGTACCAAAATTACTGGATGTACTCACTCCACGTTTCCGGACTTTTCCCTCTTCCACTCACCTTCTGCTTCTCATTACAGCTCATTTTCTGTTTTTCTCCTGCACAACCTCAAAATCAAACTTTGTTGAGAAAGTGAAAGTAAAATGATGGATCATTACCTGCAACCCTCTTTCTTATGGAAGTTCACAGTATAGACAGTAATGTTCTCAGCTACAGAACATCCACCACAAAGCACAGACAGATGTTTCTGGCATATATTGGCTGCAGAGTACTTTCAGGTATAAACTGTAAGCAATTAATGTATTTAGTTTCTTTCTCCTTGAGTTAAGTCATCCTGTAATTTGAACAACAGGATAAAATCTAGGTGAAAGTGTTAGAATGATCAATGCTCTGTAAAATTACAATGTCCTTGGTTCATACATGCCGCATACATTAGATGTACAGTGCTTTCCTCACAACCACGTGTCAAAGATTTCATTTATGGTATTATGATTTTCATTAAAAGGGGGTGATTAGGCACTGAATTGGTTTATCAAATAGAGAGGATGTAAAAAGGAGCATTCAGCAGATTTGCAGCACAGTAAAAGTCTCTATTCTCCCATTTCACACCACTGTGTTAGTCAGGCAAAAATAGATACCTTGCAGCACCCAGGCCATTGGCATCTTTTAGTGTACTGTAACTGCTTCAGCCAAGGGTGAGAAACACCATAACTACTGAGCAAAATGCATAAGCAAGAACCTGCAGAGAGTTTGACAAGGTGGATTTCTTACATAAAAGTGTTCTGTTCATCCTCCTTTCATTGACCACAGGAGTCAGAAGGGTCTGTGAAAGTGGCTTCCCACTCACTGCCACTCAAATGATTTATCACTTAACCTGATTTTGATACATTAGTGGTCATGGAGACCGCTACTACATAGTATGCTCATGACTATTATCAGGTATTTTATCAACATTTATGTGGTTCGTGGTTAAGCAGATACTGTACCAGCTTTGATTTGAACTGAAAGAGTACAAGCAGGCAGCAGCGATTGATACTAATCTTGCAATAATCACTTCATGCCAAGACATGGCTGCCCTGAGCTGTATGTGTGGAGTGCATCTCTCCTGCAGTGGTTTAGTAGTAGCCCCGCGGGCAGACAATTGTTACGTAATAATCCTGCAGCTGCCACTAATTGTGGCCACTTTCTCTTATCCCAGCTGGGAGTCTATTAGCAAGATCAGACTGCTCTGCCATGCTCCAAGCTTTAAATCACTTCCTGTGGTGAGTCTGCAGGGCAGTCTTGTTAGCAGAGTCAGACACCCTTCCCATCATTAGGCCAGTGAGGTCATAAACAAGTGACACAAGACAACAACAAGCCACTGAGCTCCTTATGTGTGTGGGTGTGTGTGTGTGTGTGTGTGTGTTTTGTTTTGTTTTTTTTACCATAGACAACCTATCATTGCACTGCTACTGCTATTATGTAATCTTCAAGTTTTGGCAGCATTTACCTAGCACACCTCCTCTGCATGGGGTTTTATTGTTTATAGGCTTCACTATTAGTATAATCCTTAACCTTATAGTTTAGCATGTCGACAGCTTACACTGTCCTAACCAAAATAAGGAAAAAGCAAGAGAAGTGGTAAGAAATATCCCAGACTGACTCAGCTTTTTAGTGGTAGAAGACCTCTTCCAACTCACACCCTGTCAGGATTGGGAACAGACACATTTTCTGTTGACTTGCTGTGGTTTCAGTCTCCTCTGCTTTGATGGAAGAATCGTAGGACCTGCACCAAGTCTGGAGTCTCTGGACTTGGCCCTGCCAGCTGTCTGTCAGATGATGAATATAATCTCACATCAGTGTCTGTCTTATAAGTGTATTCTCTTGATCTGAACTTTTGATTTTCTTATTTTCTGTCTGTTGCAGGACTGGAACCGTACATGGTACACAGCCAACCCAGACCTGACCCAGTGTTTCCAGAATACAGTGCTGGTGTGGGTTCCGTGTGTTTATCTGTGGTTGCTGGCCCCTTTCTACTGTCTTCACCTCTACTGCCATGACCATGGACGCATTCAAATGTCTTGCCTCTGCTCCACCAAAATGGTGAGATTTCACACAAACTTTAGCTGGTGTTCAACATACTGTTCAAGCAAACATTCTATTAGTTTTTCTGAACAAGATCTATAGTATCAACAGAAATAGAATTGTAAATGTGATTGTACATAAACAAAGATTCTCCAATTAATCTTCAATTACTTTCTTGTCCTGCTCAGGTGTTTGGTTTCTTGCTGGCTTCTTTTGGCTTTGTGGAGTTTTTCTACATCCTGCTGGAAAGGAGCCAGGAGATCCAGCAGCACATGGTCTTCCTACTCAGTCCCATAATACGAAGCATGACTGTGGTAAATACTGTTTTTTATTGTTGGATCTATATTTGCAAAATCAAACTAAAATAATTTTTAAGTTTTGTTTGGGTGTAAAAAGAACCCAGTCCTGGCGTTGCATTACACTTAGTGCATTACAGGTCGATAAGCAACATCCTTCAAGGTGATTTATTTGTAAAACAGTTTTGAAGTTCTTCTTCAAAATGGATAGTTACTTCTATGATGACTTTCCTTCCACCGAAACCAGTGTAGTAACCGACTAGTGTTTGCATTTTAAAATAAAACCTTCATAGCCTAAATTCAAGCTTCAACATTTTTATTTTCCATTTATGCATAAACAGACAGTCTAGGCATATAGGAATTCTTGTGCAGCTCGCCTTTGCAGTCATGTAAGGAGTCAAAAGCCAGAAAGAACACTTCGTCTTAAAATAAAAAAGTTACATAAAGGTGACAAACCATTAAAACCACAATACACAAAAAAAGTTAATAGTATTTCCCACAGTGAACTTCAAACATCACACTTAGTAATTCACATGGTGGAGTTGGATATGTCATTACGCTTGGTGAGGTAGTGAGGGGTTATTGCACATATATTCTCACATTTTTGTATTTGTCATCAGTCTTACTGCGGCAGGGAAAAAGCTGTTGTAAAGTCTAGTTCTGTGTGTGATGATACTGTCCGCTCTGCTGTGGCTGTAGGTGCAGTTTTTGTGTCTGAGCAGGGAGTGAGCTGGGTGGCTTGGGTCCGATTATGTTCTCTGCCCTTTTACAACAGTGCTGTGGGTACAGTGTGTCCATAGCAGGCAGTTCAGTCCCAGTTATCCTCTCTGCAGTCTTTATGGCCCTTTGAAGAGTCTTCCTCTCTGCCTGTGTGGTGTTACCATACCAGACTGTGATGCCAGTAGTGAGGATGCTCTCTACCAGTTCTCTATAAACCTGGGTGAGGGGTCCACTGTTCAACCCAGCTTTTCTGAGCTGCCTGATGAATTATAGCTGCTGCTAGGCTTTCTTCACTGTGGCAGCTGTGTTCAGTGACCAGCTCAGGTCAGATGTCACCTGCAGGCCCGGGAACTTGTGGCTGTCAGCCCTCTCCACCTCAGTCCCTTTGATGGTCAGAGGCAGCCGAGGGGGGGGGGGGTC
>NW_018127909.1:3436044-3441165 GCF_001952655.1 Monopterus albus | reverse complement strand
ACTGAAAATCCTCAAACAAATCATTCTTGTGCAAGTGGTCACATAACTGCTTTGCAACAGCTTTTTCAAGGATTTTGGAAATAAATGGGCGATTGGATATTGGTCTATAATTAGCTAGGACACCTGGGTCAAGAGTAGGCTTTTTGAGTAGAGGTTTAATTACTGCAAGTTTAAAAGCCTGTGGAACATAACCTGTTAATAGAGAGAGGTTAATCAGATCTAGTATGGATGTGTTGATTAGGGGAAAGACGTCTTTGAGCAGCCTGGTCGGGATGGGGTCCAGGAGACATGTTGATGATTTAGATGAAGCAATTGTTGAGGTCAACTCAGAAAGATCTATAGCAGAGAAGTAGTCCAAGTATAAATGAGGTTTTACAGATGTTTCTAAAGCCATTGTAGTAGATGGCACATCCGCGAAAGCTGCGGGAGTGGTCTGACCAATTTTTTCTCTAATAGTTGTGATTTTATTTGTTCAATCCTCAAAACTCTCAAAGAGAGAAATAGGACAAATTCAGATAAACAATGTTTTTCTTGGTCAAATCTTCTGTGACTTAGGAAAGCATAAAAGACATGAAAATGTTTATAAACAGTCTCCTTTTGCACCAAATCTTCATAAAGACATGAAAATGTCTAAAACTGTCTTCTTTTCAAGCCATCCTTTCCCCATTAGGCCGGGTGGATTGTGGCTTTTTGTTAAAATTCTTCATTTCTTCATCAATTATCTTTGAAGCAGGAATTCAGTTCCCCCGCTGAACTGTGAGGCTCTGCCACAGTTTGAGATTAGGCTGGACTCTTTCACCGGCCTCTCTCAGTGACAGACCATGGTTTATTACATGGTCTATGATGGTGGCTCTTATTTCATCAGTGACAACAGCTCTTACTCTCCTTTGACCTCCTCCACGCATTCTTACTCCTCTCTCCTTCTTCCTTGTCCTGCTGCAACTATTCCTCTCCTTAGATCACCTTGTCCTCTCCCTCGTCCAACTATTCCTCCTCGTCTAATTCCTCTCCCTTGTCCAGACATTTTCTTCCTCTTTGTGGTTTTCTGTATTGTTTTGAACAAACCCGGTCTAGAGAGTGCATGTTTTTTTTATTGTACTTGGACATGCATGGAAAGATGTGGGATTAATCAGTGTCAAATTGGAACCAGCTGTTTCCCAATTAGAACAATAATTCTTATCAGCTCTTTGAGCTGTTGTGGCAAAAGTAGAGGCTTTACATTATATTTAAAGTTTGGATCATTAGGTCTTCAATTCTGTCATGATGTGTTTAAGCATTTGTTAAAGATATTTGAAAGATCCATTATTTTGCTATGGGGTAAGCTTGTGTGAAAAGAAAATGTAGGCATTTTAGAAACGTGTGTATTGACTAAATTTTGTGTGAAAATGACATTAATTGTATTAATGGTATGGTCACAACAGACAGATGTTGTGATAATTGTGTTTAGAGTTTTGAAAATGTGAATACAGAATGGACAAATGGATGTTGTATTTATTTTGTCTTATGTTGAGGATGAGGTCATTCTCCTCTCCATAAACAAGAATGTTTACCAAGCTTCTGTAAACTGACTCGTCTCCCCCCTTGATGAGGCCTAGAATGGTGGTGTCATCAGCATATTTAATGATGATGGTGTTGTCATGGTTGGAGACACAGTCATGGGAGTACAGGGTGAAGAGTTTGGGGCTGAGACAGCAGCCCTGCGGTGAGCCTGTGCTGATTGTGAGCTCAGCAGACACCCACCCTCTCATTCTGACCACCTGTGGTCTTTCAATCAGGAAGTCCAGAATCCAGTTACAGGCGGGAGGTGGGACATTGAGGCCTGTCATCTTCCTAATCAGCCTGCATGGGCAAATGGTGTTGAATGCAGAACTGTAATCCAGGAAGAGCATCCTAGCATATGTACTGCTGTTGTCCAGGTGTTTCAGGGTATGGAATAAGGCCAGAGCCGTCGCATCGTCCACTGATCTGTTGGGGTCTGGAGGGGGTCTACAGTGTCCGGGACCATGTGGTTACAGTAACGTGTGTGTGGACCACTTACTCTAAGCACTTCATGGCGACTGATGTGAGCACCACTGGCCTGAAGTCATTCAGAGTGGATGTGTCTGTAGTCTTGGGGACCGGTATGATATTGGATTTTTGAAAATGCGAGGAACTACTGCTTAGGTTAAAGACAAGGTTGAAGATGTCTGTATACACGCAACCTAGTTGATCCCCACAGGCTCTCAACACTAGGGGGGACACCATCTGGTCCTGCCTCCTTATGGGGGTTTACCTGTTTCAGGGCCTTTAGGCCCTGTGTGTGCGTCACCTGAAAAGCAGTGTCCCCCGGGTCGCAGGGGGATTTTGAGGGGGTGTCTGTGTTCATCCTGTCAGACCCCGCAAGAAGTTGTTGAGGCTGTCCAGGAGGGTGGCGTTCTGGGGGGTTGTGTTTGTTGATTTGTTCCTGTAGTTTGTGACTGCCTGGATTCCCTGCCACATACTGCACATGTTTTGTTATTCATATAGTAGCTCTCCAGTTTTTGGAAGTACAGTATGCTCTCTTTGCAGCTCTGATGGACTACTGTAGCTTATACTGGGCTCTACTTGGTCCCCTGACTTAAAGGCCTCTCATTTCTTCCTGATTTTCTGTTTTATATTTCTATTAAACCATGGTTTTTGGTAGGGGAAAACATGCACCGTTGATGATGCTGAACTATAATTGAGTGATATAAAGGAATTAGGACACAGGCCTAACCCTAACTTTATACTTGATCAAGTTTAAAAGGGTTGTTAAACAAATTTGACTTGTCACTGCATGCTGTGAAAATAATTAATCGAAGCAGTATTTCACTAAAAGCTCAATGTGTTTGTGGTCTCTGCATGGCATAGCTTTAAAGCTACTTTTACTAATTTATCTGCAGGCACTAGAGAGTCTAAAGAGACTCAAAATATACTGACACCACAAACTCCTCCTAGCTGCTCTTTGCCCCTCCCAGTGCATCCTGTTTCAATGCAATGGCATAAACTACAGATGCCTAGTTATGACAAACTGTGCAAAATGCAGCCTCCAGTCTAAAGCTAGCATTAATTAATTAATGAGTAAATTTGTCATAATGGCAGAACTTGAATTACCCAGAATTTAAACTTGTATTAATTCAACAGAATGGTAAAATCATGATTGTGCTAGGTTGCTAATGACACCAAAACAAACACTGACTGGATTTGGATGCTAATGCATACAGAAGAGAGGGCATCATATTTGAGTCCAATTTGATGCTCTTCATCTTAAAAAGTCAGACAGATGGTTTTTGCTCTTTCTTTGTCCCATTTGTCTGTGCAAAAGAACCTCTTTGGTCTTTTGGCCAATGTTTTGGACCGTTAGCTGCCAAGAGCTCCCCCATAGCTAGCTGCTGGGAATTACTACTCTTGTGATTATGGTTCAAAAATGCTTTGTATAGCGTTTACTAGGTGGCAGGAGGGGTTAATTTATGGACCTGATTTTGATAGCACAGGGTAGAAAAGCTGGAATAATAAAGGAAGTGCTGTAAAGGGCAGACTCTCATGGAGGGCATTAGTATAGCTGAGAGACACCACATCTTCTTCATTTTCACTTGATTTATCAGACATTGTGTAAAATTATTTGGGAATATTTTAGCCTGAGTCTTATTGTAGCCATGCCACCCTGGTTGTGTCCAACCTCATTTGATCTTGGAAGTTAAACAGGTTCAACCACAGTTAGCACTTGAATGGGGGACCACCTGGGAATAACAGGGGCAGTAGCTACACCCAGCCACTGGGGTGGCACATGCTAGTGCACTCTTTGTGCCAGTTCTGAGCTTGAATAAAATAGGAGGGTTGTGTAAGGAGGGGCATCCAGTGTAAAAACTTGTGCCAGATCACATATGCACATCACAATAATTCAGTGTGGCAACCCTCAAAAACAAAGGGGAGTAGCTGAAAGAAGAAGAATGACATTTCAGCCAAAGTATTTTGGCAGGACACTGAGGTGCAAAGATGCATAACCATGGATAGATTTAGTACATATGCTGCAGGCAATGCAAATATTACAGTACCCTGTAAAAACAGCCTGTATTTGACTATCACTCATATTGGTGCAGAGTACATGTGTAATGACATTGAATAATGTTTTTGGCGTGGACCTTAGTATATGAGTGTGCAAAGTTCCAACACAGTGAAATATGTAATTTTCCAATGAAAGATCATTTGTTATAAAGAAATACTTTTTAAATTAAACCTATTTTTGGATGTTTTATAGGTAATATAGGGAAGGATTTATTATTTATAGCCTGTACTGTTGGTCCATTGAAATGTGTATACAAATGTGTCCTTCAGTGGTGGCAGAGCACACACTAGTTTTAAATCAGTCTTATATGAATCTATTTCAACCTGTGAGTTCATCTTTAAAAAACATAGAACTACCTAATACAAAGGTGATGATGTACCATTATAGTCTATATTAAACCTAATTACGTGCAAAGATTCAGTCTTTACATAGGCTACAGGTGTGTTCTTGGATGGGAAGTCTGAATCCAAAACTATGTTCACAGTTTTTCTCTATCGCTTTCATTCATTTCTCACAACAGAATTGAAGTTTGCAGATCTCCAAGTGCATTTCTCAAAACAACATGTACAAACTGCACAACATAGTGGATAACCGGAAAAAGCGCGTCACCTGCTCAAAATGCTTTGTCTATCGTGCAAAAGTGTGTTTTTTCATCAGTCATTGTGTCAGAGGCAGCAGAATCCCATGTCATTTCCTCAACAATGTGAACGTGACAGGCAGTATTATTAGTCATGTTGTCAGTAGAACATCATACTCAGTTTTTGTTATTTACTGTAAACTATACTCAACTCAGGTTTTGATGACTAGAAACCACTAAATTATCGTACTGGTGTGTGTCATAATTTACAGTGTCCCTCCGGTAAAAAAAAGAAGTGATTCTTGCAAACCATTGTGCATCAACCAGGTGTTACAGTAATTTACATGGTAAGAATAGATAATTTTCTGAATGATTCCATCTAACCTCATCTAACCAATCACCATCGCCCCACGTTACAGTATATGGAAGAATCGAAACAAAAGATCAGACTGTACTCACATTTCTACTGTACTGTCAATAG
>NW_018127909.1:3405702-3435281 GCF_001952655.1 Monopterus albus | reverse complement strand
GAGAACCAGGACAAGTTATTTTGCACAGCTGGACAAAAGCAACAAGAATTGTCAAAAACAGCTGACAGATGTACAGAACCATTTGCATGTTGTCCAAAAGCAATTGCAATTTGATGAAAACAACAAGAAATTGCTGATATGATGTGAACAACTGACAACAGAATCTGACGGTTGAACGAGTAGTTCTGAGAAATGCAGTTCTGTTGTGAGAAATGAATGAAAGCGATAGAGAAAAACTGTAATACTTACATAAGATGGAAAAAAGATAAAAAACAAAACAACAAATTTGCCCTGGAATAGGAATGTGGGATGTGGAATTAACAAAACCGTGCCCAAAATCTACAGTATGCACACTGATTTGCTCTGGTCTGAAGAAAGATTTTCAGACTAAATGTTTAGTTTCAAATCAATGCAAGACTTGCACAGATGTATGCAACCTGAACAAGATCTTTAATCTTTACAAACACTGTTTGTCTCTTCTTCCTCCAAACACCTTGAATTTAACCATAACTCCCATAGGGTGGGCTACAATACATTATTTAGAGAAGATAAGGGCTGGGGTGCAATCAGAGAAATGTTTTCAGTGGCTTGAGTTAATGGAAATGGCCCTAAATGTTTTCAGAACATCAGAGTCACTCATTTTCTGTAGGTTTTAAATTACGCTTTACTGCTGAGTAGGTGCAAATAGAAGAGAAGTGCAGCTCACAACATGGGTGGCATGATAAGTTTAAAATGCTGTTTATACTGAGCAGGAAGGATATAAGAATTACAATGTGGCACAAAGGTGCTTGAGCCCTGATAGGAATCGTTGCTCTAGTCCAATGAGCCATATGGCTTTACTCACAAAGCTTCCTCTCTCTGCTGCCTTATACAGGTCCTGCACAGTCTCACTTTCTCCAAGTCAGACAGCCTTGCCCACCTGTGGTCTGTTCAGACTCCTGAGTAAATACCAACAACATGTGTTTGGTTAAAAATACACTGAGACATCTGTTGTATTGAGGGATACATTTCAAAACAAGACTCTTATTTTGAAGATATCATTTATCAAACCAGGAGACCAAACAGCAAAACATCTATTAAATCATACTGTAGCATGCTGGGAGAGCTCCATGGACTTTACACACATACACACACACAGGGACATGCTGCTCATGGACAGTTATACACCCAGAGGGCAGGACTGGTTGTTGTTGCCCACAGTTAGCAGGTGTTCTGGGGGGAAGAAACCTTTGGGTTGGCAGAATATGTTTCCAGTTTGCAGGTTCTTTTTGGAGGAAATGCTTGTATATAAGTTCACTGCGTGTTCAGGGTTCATGCAGCATAAGGGGCATGGAAGCCTGAAGTCTGACTCAGGTGTCACTCCTTAGCAAAATCCTCAGAATCCACTAGGAGAATGTCCCAAATCTTTAAATCTACTTTCCTGCCCCATCTTTATTAAAGAATAGATTTTTTTAGATATTGACTGCAGCCACCCACCACCTCCCATTCCCTGGGTGCAGACCTAGAACAGTATGACCTTGTTTCTCTACCAACTTGTTTTCTTGCCCTTCAACTGAATTTAATGCATGGAAACAATTTTACATGAGTCAGTCAGTCCACAAATGCATCATGGTCACTACTGATGAAAAGTACACCCATAATATTGACTGTCATCAGTAATACCATGACGTAAAGCTCCTTTTCCCTCTCCAGCATTGCACACTTCCCATGTAATTATAAGTTTTGTTTAGGGGCTTGGTGATGGGCTAACCTATAAAAACAGATGAGCTGCTGGTTTGCAGCAATATTGCAAGTCAGAATGATGGCTGGGAGCAGGAGGGACCTTTCCTGCAAACACACACTAAAGCAGGTCAGTTACATATGTTTTTGTTCTGTTGGACTGGGGCTGATGCAGCCTCAACCTCATCAGTTCAAGTGCCAGCAGTCAGGAACACACAGTTCTTGCAGTAGTCCTGGTAGTACTGATATGTTTTAGATATGCAGTAGATACGCAGTAACCGGTGTCAGCTCGTATCCCATACTGTATAAAAAAAAGACATGAGAGTGCTCCATAGAACTGATCAAAACTAGGGAGTAAAATCTGGCTGTACTTATCAACATTTTTAAATCACCAATGAATCAAATGACTATGTGTACTACATGTGAAAGGAAGTTCCTCTTAATGATGCACCCACAGAGAATGATCACCTGAGTCTACAGCTTCTGTGGAGATTTTTCTCTCTTTCAACTAGGTATTTTGATTTTCCAGCTTGAAAATGTCATGTTTCTGTCTGCACACGCTCATCAGTTTTGTTTCCAGGAGCAAAAGCATGCAGCTGTTTTCAGCAAAACAGCTCTGATAAACCCATTGTCCACTACCTGCCCAGCACCAAATGGCAGATACAGTAGAGTTAGCAGCTAGCTGGTGAACATTTATCAGTTAAAGGGCCAGAAATGTTTGTGAGGAGGTGATGAACACAGTGAGGACAGTGAATATTAGATTTATTGGCTCTCTACCTGCTGAGCGTGTAAAGAGGCAGCTATATATCAACTTTAAATGTAATACTATGTCAATTTGAGCTTCTCCTGAGTTGCAAGAAAGGAATTTATGCAGTATCAATAAATATAAGAATTCTTGTGCTGATAACTAGTCAAGTAAAAAACTGCACAGCTACTATAGTTACTAGCGCACTTGTAACCAGGCCCAAACAGAATCTGTGGGGGGTTTTTCCTGCAATTATTCAGGATGGAAATCTGTAGGGTATTGTGGAGTGATCCTTTTTTCTTGTAATGTAAAAGAAAATATTCATTGTGCAAAAGTAAGCACAAAAATGCATTAAAACAACTAAAACAAGTCTTGAGCAGGGTGAAAGAAATCAACTTGTATGAACATTTACATTTGAGAACAGTGCATGTTTTCAGGCAATCTTGTCAGGATACATCTTTGTTAATAGACATTAACCTGGGTTGTTCACATCGGCTACTGAGGTGAACAGCACTAGAAGGTGACATGAGAAGTGTCACAAATTGTTGTGTAAGGAATGAAAAAGAAGCGCTAGACAGAGATGTGTGACTATCAAGTCAAGGTGTGATAGACGTGAATGTCAGATCCTTGGCTTGGAAAATGACTGAAAAGGGAAAAAAAAAAATCACAACATCACACAACTGTTGCTCACATGCAGGCAGAGACAAACACGTGTTTAAATTCTGAGTTTCTAGTTTCTTTTCAAAACCTGCTGAAAATCTGCAGAGGTGTTGTCAGAAGTCTGCAGGCACAGGTTCTGTTTGGACCTTCTTGAAACAGATGCATTTCCACCCCTAAAGCACATAAAATTCATGGACATTCATGTGCTTGGACTTCACATGTCGTGCCTGTGTTCACATCCCCTCTGTATGTGTGTCTTTAGCTTCAGCATCCCAAAGACATTCGAGTCAAGTGGCCAGGAGACTCTAAATTCCCCATACATATGGGGAATGTCTATCTGTATCCTTCAATGGACTGGCAAGAATCAGATGTGTTGGGAAAATGAAGGACCAAAAAATATTTTCACTAGGTCAAACAAATACAATCATGGATGTTACCTACATCTACCAGGACATATGATGTTCCCCCTTTTTTGCCACCATAGCAAAATCTGTACACATCTCCACACACAGCATATCAGATTGTTGCTGTAAAAAAAAAACTTATGTAATTACCAGACCACTACTGTTTATAACAGGACAGTTATGTGGCGCATCCCAAAAGAACCACTGTGGTACCCATTATGAAACCCTAACCCGTTTTCCCCTCACTTGGTGATGAGCTACCATGACAAAATGATGTCTGTCTTGACCAGCCCCTGGGAGAGCAACCAATTATAGTAATTCAGCAGCATATGTATGACTTCTCTGAAGACAAAGGGACAGCCGTGTCCAAACACCGAATCATTGAGAATGGAGTTGTTTGTTTTTTTGTTTTTAGAAAATGTCACAGTATCATAAAGTACAGATGGGTGTGAAATTGTTAATGAGTGGTCTCCATAGATCTTATCTGCATCAACACAAGGGAAATCCCCGAAACCCAAGTTCTTTCTAAAAGGTACTGTTGGCTGCATTAGATCAGCCTAATTCTGATTATATCACCTGTGCTCTGTTGAAAACACTGGCAGCTACAGTGGCAGCTAATACAGAGAGAGATAGGTCTTCACTTCCTTCAACTGAATTAAAGTGGAGTAGTGCTCGATGGCAGTACGGGAAGATGATTTTCTCAGAGCAACTACAATGCATATTCTCTGACACAATGGATGATTCCTCTCCTGTGCAGTGGGAACCACACGTGTGAATTCTTAAATGAAGTTTTTCTTTCTGTGTGTCTCTATCTAGATCCTGACTTTATGCATCATCCAGCTGGAAAGAATAAGAGGCTGTCGTTCTTCTGTGTTCCTCTTCTTGTTCTGGGTCTTGGCTGTCGTATGTTCCCTGGTGCCTCTCAGAGCTAAGATCCAGCTGGCCATGGATGAGGTATGCAGTTGGCATATTTATTAGTATGTAATATTAACACTATATCATGGCCTGCAGACAATCCCAGCCAACACTGGGCAAGAGGCAGGGTACACCTGGGCAAGTTGCCAGTCTATCACAGGGCTGAGGCACAGACAAACACAACCACTCACGAGGACTTTACAACAGTTTTATGCAGCATTGCTGTGACAACTAACTGCACTGTGGGTATACTACTGTATCTGCAGTGGAAATAAAGCACCTGATACCAAATGTAAGTAGAGCTGAGTAAAGCCGGTATCAAGCGGTGGAAAATACACTTTAGAGACACCACTTAACCAAAACTGCATGTCTTTGGACTGCAAACTGCACACAGAGAGACCCCGGTCAGCTGTGAAACCCAGACCCTTCTTGCTGTGAAGCAACAGTGCTTCATACAATCATCCAGAAATTCTCCACAAGCATCTTTATACTGAAAACTGGGAATAAGTTATACCCAAAATGAGAGTCCTTGACAGGTCTGAACTTGCTGAACCTGCCAGTGTTAAAACACTGTGTAGGGATATCTAATCAGGTTGTCTCCTAGCCATGGTCTAGACTCTAGACTCCAGCAGCACAGCTTGAGACGTACCCTGTGTCAGCAAAGAGTTTCTATTTCATCCCCCATTTTTAACCAAGGTAACCTAAAGTTAACCGAGTGCTGGAGGATGACACTGCCAATTCTGGTCAAGCTTGTGTGTGTTTAAGTTTTTCCTTTCCTTCCTGTGTCTCCTGTGAGACACTGCAATCATTGTTGTATGGGGTACGTTTCTATTTAAGTGCACACAGCCATAGGGCAGTTGCATTTGCATTTCTATAAAAACACACACACATCCATATTTTTGTTTTATCGTTTTCAGTGTGACGTTCCCACACTGCTTGGGGCAGAGTAATGATGGCCCTGAGATAAACGCTGGTGAGACCTGGCAGCCCAGGTCAGACCAGAGGAACGTCAGTGCTGTGTTTATGGGCCTACTCAGTTGTAAACAGCCAGAGGGAAATCTATGCATCCACACATAACACGAGGCCACTCAAAATTTACATATAGACATTTTCATTTCATAAAACCACACATAGGATATACACATCTTCTCTTGTACATAAATTGTAGAACCATTATACATAAATCTCACTTGCTTTGCTGCAGTATCAGACTGACAGATGAGCCAGCTGGACTGGAAATAATGAAGATAACTACAAAATAGACAAGTTCATTCCTGCACCCTAAACCCAATAAAACAAGGAGAGTACTAATTGACTTTCCATTAGAAGCTAATAATATAACTTCTGTAGAAAGAATAATGTGACATTTAAGAAAACAATCCTTTGTTTTCCTGTAAAAAGTTAAATCTATCTATCTATCTAACTGTGTGAATATTTAGAGTGTGTGTGTGCATGTATGTTTATGTTACAGCAGCCTATGTATTGCGTAATGTTTTAGTGCAGTTGCTGATAGCCTTATCGGTGCAAGACAAATTTCTTTTTGTAATAATACAAAGGCGTTCTTTTCTTGTGATAGATGGAGCAGGTAAAAAAGAAAGAGAATGCTGTATAGCTCAGCAGTTTTCCTCATTTGCTGTGTCAGCACACTTTTACCTATTGTACTGACACGTTTTCAAATATTTACTTATTATTTACAAAGAGCGTACTTAAATCACATTGCAACATTGATGGCCTGAGTTGACAGAGTTCATGTTTGTGCTCCCTTGGCTGTTTTTAGTTGCTTGACCTAGATTTTTGCCCACCCACTCTCCGGCCATCCTGGTCATGTTTTTCACTGTGTGGTCAGGTCCATTTGGCCCCTTCATATTTTCTTTCTGGGCACAGCACCGCTGCTTTCTGAGAAAATTATTTTACTCTTTACCAATGCGTTCACATTCATGCATACCCATATTTCTATATAGCACACTGGCTGTAGCTATAGCTTTGACCCAGGTCCTTTGCCAAAACCTACAATTTCTACTGTATATGTCAAGAATAACATCAATGCCTCATTTCACAAGTTTCTGAGTGGTTAATATCACAATGCTCACTTGGTTTAAAGTAAAGCTGCTGGTTTGACAACAAATATGGCTGCCTTGCATGACTGAGAGGCAGCTTAAACTATAGCTTCATTTACTGTATGTAAATTACAGCATTAAAGACTTTGAGTTTTCACCCTGACTTAGCTCAAAGGTCCAAAATACTAGGTTTATTGTGTGTGTGGCCTTGGTGTATAAACCGTATCCACTGATATTTAATGTGTAAGCATGGGAACAGCCATATAATGAATCTAGTGTTAGTGTGAAACAGCACACAAAGCCACAGTAATGATAAAAGATGCTGGATGTTGTGTTGAAAAAGATGAGACAGCCAAAGTTGATCCTGTTGAAAACCTCCTGTCGTGGTATAAGAACATTACTACTTTTCTGTGGCATTTGCTCAACCAAGAAGCTCTTTCATTTGTCCCTGGCCAGAAATGTCACACAAAATACCAGACATGTCTGGAATAGCTTAAAGCAAATCAACTGAATAAACTCAATATTGTGGTATTTTACAGCCCTGTAGCCGTTTCATTAATCTGTGTTTTCTTGTTTATTGCACAGGGCATTGCCTCTGACATTGTACGATACCTCGCCTTCTTCTCCTACTTCACAATCCAACTGGCCCAGCTCTTCCTGTGCTGTTTTGCTGACCAGCCACCAGAGGGAAAACCCATCTTGGAAAAGGTAGGCAGAGGAGAATGTATCTGACCTCCGTCAAAAACACCCACTCCAATCCAACACCCAGGACAGAAAATGCTCAAGCAGCTATCTTGTGGTTTTCAGCTTTTGTTGTCGAGACACTCTTCCCTTTTGGAGGAAATGATGTGATTCACCTCCTTCCCTCCTTCCTCTCCCACTCTCACTTCAGTGCTTTGGATTTCTATGAAGGCAGTGTGAATGAGTGCATGTGTTTGCTTGACGTTGTTGTTCTGCATGCTATCGACACGACTCACTCACTTCAGCTCTGGGTGGCAAAGCTGCTTAGAGTCCATGACCATACAACAGCAAAGCCAATACAGATCTCCGTATCTCATCAAACATCAGTGTGGCAAAACCGTTTCAAGCTCCAAATAGCAAGCTGGTACAGGACAGCTGGCAGATGAATAAAAATGAGCTTCTAATCGATTAAACAGACATGTGATATAATATCTCCCCGGAGATAAACAAAATATCTGGAAAAGTCCCTGGCAGTGAGGACGCTAAGGTTGCAGAAGCCACAGTCTGGCCTGGTGGACGCACCCAGTGGTCACTTTCTTCTACCACCTCCTCCTCCTCCCAACACCACACTACGGTTACTCACCGGAAAAGAGGATATGAGCTGAGCAAAGAGTAAAAGTTCTGGTAATGAAGAGAGTGAACACCCTGGTGAGGGGGTGGAAGGATGGAGGGATGCCATGTGTGAGAAGACAGACCTGTTGAATGTTTTTGATGACACATTTCCCCTCTGTCTGCACTAGACCTCAGAGCATCATCTTTGCCCTGGGCTAACACTGAATTCTATTTATTCAGTCCCGTGGGAGTTCATGGCCTCTGCACCCTACAAGAAACCACCTGACTGTACAGTGTTGTTTACACACGTCAGCATTCTTACAGTAAACACACCCCTCACAAGTGCAGCGTTTACCCCTCAACCGATGGTCTCGGTGAAGCTGTGTATTTCACAAAAGCCTTGAAGTGGTGAGAGGTTTACTGGGGAAACACAGTGAGTCTGGTCTTTAATCTGTTACAGAATCCCTGCCCCGTGAAAGATGCTTCTTTCCTGTCAAAGATTCTCTTCTGGTGGTTCACTGGGTAAGATGGTTCTTCAAAACCCCTTCATTTTTAGGCTTCAGCTGGCTCACAACAGCAACAGTTTGTACTTGTTTACAGTAATAGCTGTGTTTTGTTGATGAGTGAATCATCTCTGTGCTCCATCCTCAAGGCTTGTTGTGAAAGGATATCGTACTCCGTTGGTAGCAGAGGATCTGTGGACCCTGAGGGAGGAGGACACGTCACACAAGATTATCTCTGAGCTGCAAGAGGACTGGACAGCTGAATGTGCCAAACTCCAAAAGTGAGAATGATTGATTACTGATGTCTGAGGAATTAAAGGGGTACCCCAGTCATAGCGTTGGTGGACTCAAAGAAAACAGGGTTGTACATTTCCAATAATGCAAACAATAGCAAGCCTTAGCCAAGATGACCTTCTTGACTTCATATACTCCAGTGACATCGTCAGGGTTGTTATTCAGACTTTGCAGGCTTCTTCCAGAGCAACAGAAAACAAGAGAGTACAAATTTTCTCAGGTTATACAGTACTTCTCTTGATGAGTAAACTGACCTTCATGTGTAAAGTTTGTGGAGTGGCCCTTTAATGTCCCCTGTGAGAGGCTAAATAATCTTCTGTATGTATTAGTTAGTAGTTGTAGCATGAAGAAGTGTGCAGCAGAAAACCAATTTTCACAAGTACACAACAGGACATGCAGGACATGCACATGTTACAGTAGGGCTTGCTAGTTTGACACAGGCCTGTGATTCACCATAAATCTCACAGTATTGTTATAATTTAACAGTGAATTAATAAATTCCATAATACATTTTATTGTAGGGTAGCCAAACATCAATATGGTGCTGGTTGAAAACTCAAGAAGAGTATGTACAATAATAATTTTCCTCCCCACTGCCACCAAGTGCTTGCTCAAGGGGGATTTGTTGGGTTTTTCCTCTATATTATTAATAATAGCAAGGTCTAGACCTTACTTTATAAAGTATCCTGAGATTAATTTTGTTGCGATTTGGTGCTATACAAGTAAAACTGAATTGAATTGAATTGAACTGAATTGAAATGAAAGGTCCCAGGACCATGTTGGGACATCTCTGACACAGATGTATGCTTTATCTCCCCTTGGCAGGCAGGAGAAGGCCTTGGCGTCGGGTGTGGCGCTAGGGAGCAGGATGCCAGACCAAGCTCAGCTCCTCAGGAAGCTCCAGAAGGAGCAGAGCTCTGGCTTCTTCCTGCTCAGGACGTTGGCACGCAAGTTTGGTCCATACTTCCTCACTGGTACCCTGTGTATCATATTCCACGATGCCTTCATGTTTGCAATCCCCCAGGTGCTCAGGTAAGACTTGAAGAGAAAGAAGACCTAACCCTGCCCCTTACCCTAAGCCCTGTCCCACAAGTGGGACAGTGTTAACAGTCTATCAATAAGTAGCTGTGGTGTGACTTGCCAGCGTTGGGATATATTAGCTGTATCTCAGCCCAGTCTCAAAAGGCTCTAAGATATTTGGTTTGTGGTGCTGACAGCGACAAAAGAAACCCTTCAGTTTTAAAGACAGTCCACAGATGCTGTTGTGAATAGTTAGCACAAACATAGAAATCAACAAAACAATTGTACTTTGATAGCAAGAAGACCTCAATAAAAATGCCCAAAAGAAAGTTACTAGGCCTTTTGCAAGTAACTGTATCATTACATAGACAGATAGATAGATAGATAGATAGATAGCTTATTTCCTCAGATATCATCATCATTGTTCTATTTTCAAGTATTTACGATACCTACAACCAAACAAGAGCAGGAGCTGGCAGCAGTAAAAAATAGCCCAGGTCATGGCTTACCCACCACCCACCAACCGTACCACTAGCCAGACTGGAATGTTGTTGTTGATGCACATCACTGAATCAGTGGAAGTGTTAATTACAGTCATGAAGCTGTGAGCAAGAAAAGCTGACGGGACCACAGCCGCCTGTGTTACAGTATGGAGGACAGGCACAGAGGGAGAGGAGGCTCTAAATGGCATAAATGCAGATGGACCACAATAAGGAAGCCGCTGGCCAAGTGTGAGGGCAGTGCAGCCACAGGCTGAGCACTGTTGTGCAACCCAAGCTACACTGTGTGAACCAGTCAGCCAGTGGTCACAGTAGCGCTTGGGGCCACTGGCACATAATGACAGTCAAATAATTCTAGATTGAATGAGGAAACACATTAAAAAATCTTACTGACGAGTAAAAACCTGTCTATATGTGCTTTGATTTGTATCATTCATTGCTGTCTATAGAAAATCACACAGAAATAGGTTTTGACACAGTATCATCATGACCCTTAAATGCACTAAGAGTTAAACAGAAAAAGGTGCAAACTCCTGATCATCACATATTAATCTTCTGCTTATCTTCCTCCACAGTCTTCTTCTGGGTTTCATGAGAGATGAAGATGCTCCACTGTGGAAAGGCTACTTCTACGCCACTCTCATGTTTCTGCTGTCCTGTCTCCAGTCCCTGTTCAATCATCAGTACATGTACACATGCTTCACAGTGGGAATGAGGGTGAAGACAGCTGTTATGGGCTTAGTTTACAGGAAGGTAGGTAATGCAGCCACTAACCTGTAGATACAACATAAATGATGTCTTAAATGGCAAAAGCAAAAGCATTCTCTACTTCCAGACTGGAAAGCAGTGCACAATATATGAGTGACTGCTTTTACCAAAAAATGAGCATCTGAAATCTTAACAAGAATGTGAAATTATATTGTACACAGTGCACTGAGGACTAAATGTCTGTCTCTTTTGTTGTCATTCCAGTCTTTGGTGATAAACAGTGCTGCCAGGAGGACTTGCACTGTGGGTGAAATTGTGAATTTGGTTTCAGCAGACACTCAGAAGCTCATGGATTTTGTGGTGTATTTCAACGCTGTCTGGCTGGCTCCTATTGAGATTGCGCTTTGTCTCTTCTTTCTCTGGCAGGTATGTTGAAATGTAGTCTCTTAACAATGCCACCCATTCATGCACACATGCAATTAACTGAAAACCCTCTTATCCTTTCTTTCATTTAGCATCTAGGCCCATCAGCTTTGGCAGGAATTGCCACTGTCATACTCATTTTCCCACTCAATGGATTCATTGCAAAGAAAAGAAGCAAGCTGCAGGTAAAACCTCACACAGAAATGTTTGACACATTCACCCCAACGGTGCTGACATCTGGCATGTTAGGTCAGGGATGCCACAGCTGGTTTAAATAGTGGCTGAAGCATTGTGTGAGTGTTTGGCCTGCACAATATGTTCTCTGTTGTCTATTTGATGTCTGCCCTATATAACATGTTTGAAAAACTGTGACAGGAAAGGGTGGGCAGTAGGAAGACATCACTTGTCATTTCCATACACAAGCTACAGACAGTTCTGTACATTTGCATGTCAGTCTAGTTGAACTTGACCTTGAATGTAGTGAATGCATTCTTGACCCTTTGTCATTTATCTTAAAAATCAGTAAAATGTAAAAAGCAACAAATTCGTACTGATTTAAACAAGGTTTATGGTGTTCAGGAAAACTACTACAGCTGTAATCAGAGCAGACACACCTTTGTTCACAAATGCATGGATTTGCTCTGGTCTGCTACTTGTCTTGTGCCTCAGTTTCAGTTTATGCTACTGTTTATATTTTAATAATAAATGTTTTAAGAAAACCATTTGCCTGGTTAACAGGAGATCCAAATGAAGTTCATGGATGGCCGTATCAGACTGATGAACGAAATCCTGAATGGAATAAAGATTCTGAAGTTTTATGCCTGGGAGAAGGCCTTCCTTGAGCAGGTTTTGGGCTACAGAGAAAAAGAGCTTAAGGCCCTGAAGAAGTCACAGATCCTTTATTCCATCTCCATTGCATCTTTCAATTCCTCCTCATTCTTGGTAAGAGCTCTAAACTGAAAGAGCCACTAATATAGAAGCAACATCTGAAGGTGTCCGATGCTTATTCCTCTAAGGAACTCCAGTGTTGTCCAACAACCACTGAAAGTCTTCACCCATGCCAGTGGCTTTGAGAGGCTGTACTTATATATAGATACAGGAGTGGTTTGAGCATCAGCATGCCAGCGTGCTCATAGTGACAGTGCTGATGTTTTACAGGTATAATGTTTACCATGGTCCTAATGTACACTGTTAGCATGCCAGTGTTTGCTTACTAGAACTAGACGCAGGTGAAGATGAAGTCAGTGTAATTAGATTTGCAGGTATTTGGTCATAAACCAAAGTACTGGACAAACTGATATTTGATCTGATGGTGGTGCTATGAGTTATGAAAATATCAGAGTTACTACAATTTATCCTAACAGGTACATGATTGTAAATGTCATGGCAATCTTTACAATTGTTTTAGAGACATTTTATGTAAAATTACAAATGTCAACCTCATGCTAGCAGTAGAGTCATGTGGATTCATCCTCTGGACACTGTGTATGTCTGTAACAAACTGCATCTTATTCTGTCTAGTCATTGTGAAGATATTTATGACCACTACATTGAAAAAATATTTAAAAGAGTAAATATTTATAACCTGTTTTCAAGATTTATGTATTTAGTGGCAACAGGTGGGCCTACAGCTAAGTGCCATGGACAAGGCGGGGGAGTCAGACAGTACTGAGAGTCAGACAAAATGCATTGTTGGTTTTGGTATTCATGTGATATATTGACAGATACATTTTGAATTCTGCCTGCCAATGTAACTTTTAGTGTGCTTTTTCCCCTAAGATTGCCTTTGCCATGTTTGGAGTTTATGTGATGCTGGATGACAGGAACGTCCTGGATGCACAGAAGGTTTTCGTCTCAATGGCACTTATCAACATCCTGAAGACCCCACTAAGTCAGCTTCCATTTGCAATAAGCACAACCATGCAGGTAGCTGACATTTCACTGTAATGCTCATGACTGCTCTAAGATGCCTGATGAGAATGATTTTCATGATCTCAAAAGATGAATACAAGTCAGTTAATCAACCACTGACTCTTTTTCAGGCTGTGGTTTCACTGAGACGTCTGGGAAAGTACCTGTGCTCAGAGGAACTCAAAGCAGACAATGTCTCAAAAGCTCATTTAAGCTCTGGTAAGAGCCCCACCCATGTATAAACTGAATGAATAAACTACTATAGTATACTGTTTAATTTCACCAATTTCTATATACCACATACTGCCTGAAATCATAGGCTGTCATGATCAATATAAACAGCCCACGCAATTTAGTTCTTTATATTTGTGGAGTGCCAGCCTTTTATGGATGATGTGTGCTGTCACTTCCTGGGTCGCAGGGTGCCTGGTAGACAGGATAATTATAGGATGTTCACATTTTGTGACTGAACATAAATCACAGTGTGAATTCAGACATATGATTCGAAAAGAAATAAAACAGAAAATACTGCACTCCTCTGTTTGTAATCTGTCAGCAGTTCCTAAATGAAAAAGCAGTAATTACACCCAGACTGCACTTTGACGAGTAACTTCAAGGGGGAATTTTGTTTTGAAAGTCTGTTTTCCTTTCAGGCTGAAAGAACGTCATGTCTTCTGTGTTTATTGCAGGTTTTGTTCATTTAGTTCAATCTTTCTTTCTTGTTCAGATGTGGAAGACGTAGTGATAGAAAACGGTACCTTCAGCTGGTCTGCAGAGGGCCCTCCGTGTCTTAAACGGTATGTATTATGAAAAAAAAAGACCACAAAAATAATTGTAATTAACTACCTGTAAAATACAATAAACTAAAAAGAAACTTATGGATAAATCAACCTCTGTTGACAGGATCAACATTCATGTGCCACAAGGCTCCCTTGTTGCTGTGGTCGGGCATGTGGGCAGTGGAAAGTCGTCTTTGTTGTCCGCCATGCTCGGTGAAACAGAGAAAAGAAGTGGCCATGTCACTGTCAAGGTACTGAGTTTATGTTCTGTATGCAATGTCTATTCATAGTTTGTGGGTTAAATTTAATAAATATTGACAGTCTCTCTTTTCACCTCTGTTTTCACAGGGCTCTGTGGCATATGTGCCTCAGCAGGCCTGGATCCAGAACGCCACAGTCCAAGATAACATCATATTCGGCCGTGAGAAATTGAAAACATGGTACCACCGTGTGCTGGAGGCCTGCGCTCTGCTGCCCGACCTCGACATTCTTCCTGCTGGAGATGCTACAGAAATCGGAGAAAAAGTATGAAAATTGTTTTATACTTTTATAAAGAAAAAAAATACTTATCTGAAATGTGTTCTTCAGATCATTTGAGTTATGTCTGCAATGTTCTAATAATACTGTCCATGCAGGGACTGAACCTCTCAGGAGGGCAGAAGCAGAGGGTTAGCCTGGCCAGGGCTGTCTACAGGAAGGCTGATGTATACCTTCTGGATGACCCTTTGTCTGCTGTTGATGCACATGTGGGTCAACACATCTTTGATCAAGTCATTGGACCTAAAGGAGTCCTCGGAGAAAAGGTAATGCAAGTAGCAAAAACTGTAAAGTGCAGTTTAGCTCCTTCACTTCAGCTGTAAAAACTCAGAATAGGATTTTATGATTTTTATGACACTTAAACCACTTATATTCTCTGAGCTGTTGTTATAACATGGAAAATACCACTTTTCTGGCGCATTTGTTTTTAAGAAAGCTTAAATTTAGTGTTGGATTGTGCATACAGTATATCCTATTTTTATGACCCGTGTGGCTCGCTATACAGACTCGCATCCTAGTGACCCATGGGATGAGCTTCCTGCCACAGGCCGACCTCATCCTCGTCTTGGTAGATGGAGAAATCACAGAGAGTGGCTCCTACCAGGATCTCCTCAGCCGTGATGGCGCCTTTGCTGACTTCATCCACACCTTTGCCAGCACAGAGCGAAAAGAGAGCGCCATACAGAGAGGTGAAGAAACTGCAGCAATAAATTCGAAAGACAACGTTTTTGTCTCTACAATTTATGTTTTTTTTTTTTTTTTGTTTAAAATACTTCTTACAAATAAACTTCAGAGAAGAATAAAGAGGACTTATATGTAATAAAAACAATAATCATGAATAATTACTTGATAACTAACAAGTGCTTTTCTTGTAGCTGGTTCCAGACGGTCCAACGCTCGTCTCAGCATGGTCGACTTCATGCCCTTCTCTAGAGACCTGTCACAAGAGCAGCTCATTGGGTGTGTTAAAAACCTTGTAAACTGCCATAAGGATGGTTGACATCCCAAGCATCTTTTTTATGAAACTGACCACTGGCCTCTCCTTGTTTTTTAGGGGTGACACCACCAATACCAACCTGCAAAATATGGAGCCTGTGTCTGAAACAGACCAGGAACAAGTACCAGAGGACTTGGGCAAGCTGACTGAGGTTGACAGGGCCCACACCGGGAGGGTAAGTCTTGACTTACTTTCTAAAAGTGAGACATTAGGAAACAGTGGAACTCCCCCTTTTGCTCCAAAATTATTTTAAAAAATTACAATTTTAAAGCTCTACAATTGATATTTTTCTATTAACAATGGGTCACATGAATTTGCACCCATGTCTGCAGTTCTCTGATCTACTGAGTTTTATAGCTTCCTTCAGCTCATTATTTTGGTTTTCCATGCCACAGCTTTAATATTTTGTTGTGCTGTCACCACTCATAATGTTCCTTTTGGCTGCAGCAAGCAGCTTTTCCATGGAAAACGCTCCTTAAACTCACTGTACACTACCTGCTCAGCACTAGCTGGTAAACACTGTGGAGTACTGTAGCTAAAGAGCCAGATAATTTCTCTCAGACAGCGGTGGAGATCAATACAGAGTGATAATGAAAGGCAGTATTCCTCAGATGACCAGAAACCCAGTGTCAAATGTTATCTGCTGTCTAAACAAACAGTTGTTTACATACAAGCTCACCATACTATCTTAAAAGATAGTAACAAATAAAATTTAACAAAAAGATATAAAGACAAGTTCTCAAATTTATTGAGATTTATTGGTATTTTTGTGTCTTTTTACAACAGGTGCAGTTAGAGATGTACAAGAAGTACTTCAAAACCATCGGCTTGGCCATCATCATTCCCATCGTCTTTCTGTATGCCTTTCAGCAGGGTGCCTCACTGGCCTACAACTACTGGCTCAGCATGTGGGCTGATGACCCTGTTGTTAATGGCACCCAGACTGATACAGACCTCAAACTGACTGTGTTTGGGGCTCTGGGATTTGTCCAAGGTCAGTTAGTTTAATGAGTCCTCAAGGACAAACACTACAAATGTACAGTTGGTACACATTGATTTGTTAATGGTTGACTCATGTTTGCTCAAATATCTCTCCCTTTTGTGCAGGTATCGCTATCTTTGGTACAACTGTTGCCATCTCCATCTGCGGCATCATCGCCTCTCGCCACTTGCACATGGACCTGCTGATCAATGTGCTGCGCTCTCCCATGTCTTTCTTTGAGTGCACACCCAGTGGCAACCTACTCAACCGCTTTGCCAAAGAAATTGACGCCATTGACTGCATGGTGCCCGATGGGCTGAAAATGATGCTGAGTTATGCCTTTAAACTCATGGAGGTCTGCATCATTGTGCTGATGGCGACGCCTTTTGCAGCTGTGATTATCCTGCCTCTCGCTTTCCTTTACGCCTTTGTGCAGGTACGTTCCCCTTCTCTGACATTTAAACCCACCACTGATCACTCTGATCTTTATTTTTCTTCAAGAGGATTCTGTCAAATGTGGTGTAGCAAGAGTTGGTTCTATTACTGTATGTTATTGGAGGACTCTGGGCTCCAAAACCAACCCTTGTCATTCATTTGTGCTTTGTTCACCACCTGCTGACATAGATGTTACAAAATCCACTATTAATTGTGGGAAAGCCCTCAGCGCTCTTGGTTTCACTCATTAAAACCAGTGTTTTATTTTTCCACTGTGGGCTGCAGAGCTTCTATGTTGCCACATCCTGTCAGCTGCGCAGGCTGGAAGCTGTAAGCCGCTCTCCTATCTACACCCACTTCAATGAGACAGTTCAGGGTGCCAGTGTCATCCGGGCCTTCGGAGAACAGTCCAGGTTCATTCTGCAAACCAATGAGAGGGTTGACTTCAATCAGACCTCCTACTTCCCCCGATTTGTGGCAACCCGGTGAGATGATGTGATGATTATTATATGCTTCGGCTTCATTTATCCATTCATTTGCTCAGTTGACATTTCCAGGAGTTACTTGGTAAAGGACTTCTTTCTTTAGTGATGAGGACTTTTGGAACTTGCCTGCCCACAGCTAAATCAATGTTGTATCCTCAGTTGGCTGGCAGTCAATCTGGAGTTTGTTGGTAATGGTGTGGTCTTAGCTGCTGCCATTCTCTCCGTGATGGGAAAAAACACACTGAGCCCGGGCATCGTTGGTCTGGCTGTGTCACACTCCCTCCAGGTACGAGGCTCTGCTGTACCGAGACACATGCACACATTCTCACACAGTAGTACCGAACATGTCCTAATACCCAAATTACTGAGACAGAGACAGTTGTATCCATACACCACACAGCACTGTGGGAATTCTTTTCGGTTGAATGCGGCATGTGGCAATGAGCGGTTAGACTGGAAAAAGTGAAATATAAAAGCAGTGCTTTGCTCAGTCAGGAAATATTTTCAGTGCAGAAAATGGGACCATTTGAAGTAGACCTAACTGTCTTGGATGTTGCAGGTGACTGGGATCTTGAGTTGGATTGTGAGATCCTGGACTGATGTAGAAAACAACATTGTTTCTGTGGAGAGAGTCAGTGAGTACGCTGACACTGCTAAAGAGGTCAGTGTTATACACATTCACACACACACTCGTAGTCACTGCTTAGGACACTAATTCAAGCGCTTTACAGGAGAGCTTCATACTCACCCTTTATTAATGTCTCATTCAGGCCAGTTGGAGTATAGAAGGCAGCTCCTTGCCCCTGGCCTGGCCCCAGAGAGGTACTATAGAGTTCCAGGACTATGGGCTGCAATACCGTAAAGGCCTTGAGTTGGCTTTGAAAGGCATTACCTTGGATATTCAAGAAAGAGAGAAGGTGATTAATTCTGGCTCACTTAAAATGCTTAAACTGCCAAATCATATTACACATAAATGTTATGTGTTTATGTTGCACACACATTCTGACTTAAACCCTCTTGTCCAGGTTGGAATTGTTGGTAGAACAGGAGCAGGAAAGTCCTCACTTGCCCTGGGAATCTTCAGAATCTTAGAGGCAAACAAGGGAAAGATCTTTATAGATGGAGTCAACATCGCAGACATCGGACTCCATGACCTCAGATCACGCATTACTATCATTCCTCAGGTATGACATTATAACAGACACAGAGCCCTGGCTTTAATCACATAAAGTGTTTGCTGTCATTGTAGTCTGTAGCCAATATAAAATAAGTCATTGTAAATTGAAGTAACAGTGTTTGGCAATGAAATACATCTGGTGTACTCTCCCCTAGGACCCTGTGCTTTTCTCAGGCTCCCTCCGGATGAACCTTGACCCATTTGACACCTACACAGAGGAGGAGTTGTGGAGCTCACTGGAGCTCGCTCACCTTAAAAACTTTGTCTCCAGTCTGCCTGACAAGCTCAACCATGAGTGCTCCGAGGGAGGAGAAAACCTCAGGTACACGGGTACATTGATATGAAAGTGCAGATAAACCACTAGCCGATGTTTGCCTACTCAGTCACTAATGAATTATTATAATGATACCCAAGCAAAGCTGCAGAATAATACAAAGTCATTGTCTAGAATGTGGTTCCACTCTTCACTCTCCAACTTGTCTTTGTCTGTGTAGTTTGGGTCAGCGTCAGCTAGTGTGCCTGGCAAGGGCTTTGCTGAGGAAAACCAAGATCCTGGTTTTAGATGAGGCGACAGCTGCCGTGGACCTGGAGACCGATACACTCATCCAGTCAACAATCCGCACACAGTTTGAAGACTGCACTGTCCTGACCATTGCTCACCGCCTTAACACTATCATGGACTACACTAGGTATGTTACTGTCCACTGCATTGTCAGTTATGCATCAAGTGGAATGACATAAAATTAAACTGTCAAAATACCAAATAACTGAGGGCTACAGCTTTGAAATATGAAGATTTGCTCCATTAACTGTTTGATTATTATCATGTATTATCTTAGAATTTGGGAACCTGTAATGGGAATTTATCTAATAATTATTTTTAGAATGTTAGAGACAGAAAGAAAGTCACTCTTGGCTTTTCCCGTTTAGGGGTGGCCACAGCAAATGTCACACTGACGACTCGCATGTTGACATTTGGCACGTGCTTTATGCCGGATGCCCTTCCTGACACAACCCTGATTCGAACCCGGGCCGCAGCAGCGAGAGCGCTGCGCCTTAACCACTAGCCTACCAGGGACCGAATGTTAGAGACAAAATGATTAAATTAAAATTAAATTAAATTCTATCATTCTTTTCTATAATTTTGTTCTATCATTTATAAAAGTAATTCATTCCCCACTAAACCACATACTAATCATATGTTCAGTTATTGGCCTGGGTTTCCAGTACCCACAATTACACTAATTTAAGTTAGATCAGCTGTAATGAGGAAAATCATGTACCTCATGTTTTTGTTGCTTCACAGAGTAATTGTCATGGACAGAGGCCACATTTCTGAGATGGACTCTCCAGCCAACCTCATCGCACAACGAGGACAGTTCTATCGAATGTGCCGGGAAGCTGGACTGGTCTAGGTCGTCACTGGGCCTTGTACCATGCATCTGGTGTCAGGTTTGGCGTGTACAGATGCCAAACAGAGGTTGTGGTGAACTCAATTAGAAAACCAGACAAACCGAGGTAGCGACAAGTTCTTTACTTGTTGTAAGCAAAACAACTAACACAAAGTCCAGGATATCAATCAGGTCGATAAGACAGTCCAGGGTCGGCGCCGGTAAACAGGTATAGCCAGGGGATCCAAACCCGAGGTCAAGGGGGACAAAATCAGAAGGTCAGTACACTGCAGGCGATCAGAATCTGGGAGGGCATAGACAAAACACGGTGGTCAAAAACGGTAATCCTAGGTCAAAAACAGAGAGTCAGGCAAGGTATAAATGCTGGAGAGTCAGAGGTGGAGTCTAGAACAATCTGGCAGCGTCCTGGTGGGAGGACGCTGCCTAAATAGAAGTAAAAAACAGGTGCAAACAATAAGGAGCAGGTGAACTAATGATGATTAAATAAAAGGGCCAAAACTGAGGTGAAACAAAACAGGAAGTAATGTGAAAATAAAAGCATGACAGGAAGCAAGAGGGGCAGGAGCGTGACATCTGGTGAACTGGTGTACAGATGTGGCACCTGATTTGTGTGGTTCTTCAAAAGGCATTAAATCAGGCCATTTCAATATATATGGCAGCTCAGAATGCCTCTCCACAAGGGCAGTGTTGATGATTTGTTGCTCTTTGCTACATGCATACAATACATATTGTCCTAAGTCAGGCAAAGACACTGTTATCCTCAGAAGAGGACTATGCAGAAAGAAAGCTGCAGTGGAATGTTGAGAGTATTATTCCATGTAAAGATTTAAGTCAAAGGCTGGAATGAACTAGCATCATAAATTTAAGAATTTTCATTCTCTTTTTGAATGGGAGTTATATTATTTTTGTAGTTTTTGTAAGTGTTTATTAAGAACATGACTTTTTTTTCATGTTGTCTCAGGCCTAATTGATGTTTACTCTTTTTTTTAGTCTTGTATACCAAAAAAGAGGCAACTTTGTAATTATCAAATTGTAGACATCTAGTGTGTCTTCTTGTCCCAGAAAATGGGACAGAAAATATTCTGACACATTAACCTTTCACTCTGGCAAACGCAGGGGAAGCCAGGTTTTCACAGTTTTCTAAATCTGAATTTGAAGTAGCGAATTGGACGAAAACATTGAAGTGAACCAAGTCATTAGCATTCATCCAACTATGTTGTGGCTTTTGTTTATTTCTGTCAAAATAAACATATAAAAATGTCAATAGAGACCTTGCTGGTCAGACTTAACCTGATGAAAACCACCATGAATGAAGAGAATGCTTCTTCAAAACAATGGTGATAAATCTCTGTGTGTCTCTGCCTCCACCACAAATACTCAGGCCACATATATATTTGTAGAACTGAGAGGGGGAAAATCTGTATTTTTCTTTTGGTGCTGGCAGAATGTTTATACCTTTTCTCTTAATTCGCAGAAAAACCCTATCAACTTTTCAAAGAGGAGAGGTGTTTACTGTTTTTGTCTTACTGGTTTAGACAATATATTCTAAGAGAAACCCTATAGTTTATTTATTTCATATAACAAAATGTGTTGTGTCCTTAAAATTCTGAGAATTATGTTATATTTATACTTTTTATAACAAGGTTGTTCATTTTTCACTGTTAATGTACTATCTTGTACTATGAATCATATTGTATAATAAAGTTTATATAATAATATTTGTGCTTGTATTCATACTGTATCTGTTCAAGGACATACACATTTAAATAAAAAGAGGTAATTACTAGAAGGTTCAAATGGTAGGCAGCTTGATGACTGTAGTGGTGGTTTAGTAGTAGTATGTCAAACTCAGATTAATCCGGTGTTTGCAAGTCAAGTATCAAGTCCGCAAATTCCAGGTCAAGATGCTGGTCTCTCACGTTTCTGAGTCATTAAAATTACACAGCATTTGAGAATTTGCTTTTCAAAGTCTGTCTTTAAGCTATTCAGAAGTATGAATGATCACATTTTTAACTGAAAAAAAGAATGTGACTGACTGAGATTCCAAATTAGAGCAGGGGTTATTGGTTAGGTGTTAGGGTAATGGGAAACATATGGGTAACATATTGTTCTTCACCTACCCCTGAATCTACTTCCGAGTTTTGGGATCTAACGTTAGCCAATCGCTAACCACGGCAAACAGCGGCAAGACAGTCCTTTGTTTACACTTACTGCAATGGCGACCATCACTGAGCTGAAGTGTGGTAAGCGCTCGTTATCATTCGTTATTTTGTTACTTAAATACGTAATACACTGTTAAATTAAACTAGACTAGATAAGTGACAAGCCATGCCACTGCACAAGTTAGTCAACAGCTACCACCACCGGCTAGCTAACGTTAATGTATCTACAACATGGTGTCCCTTTAATTAAATAACCTCCATTCAAAAATCTGACAATTCAGTGGTCTTAGTTGGTAAAAGTGACCCTTATAATGATTCAAGTATGGCATTATTAAGATCTACAATACAGTTTTGCACAGCTAAATACATTATGATCGTTGTGTATATTATGGTTATGTTAGGTTAGTTAGGTTAGAGTACTTAGCATCTGCTAGGTAGTTTTAGCTACTGTAACCCGTTTGCTAGTTAGCTTCGTAGGTTTTGGTCGAAGACGATGGTATGATAAAGGATGATAAGAGGGAGTCTTGGTTATTCAATTGTATTCCGATTTGAAGAATAATTTCTATTACTTCTGACAATAATATGGGTCACGTTCAAAGAGGTCTGTTGTTCTTTTAATAACTAACTTATAAAATACCTCCCTTCATGGCAAACATTTATTGGTTTACTGGGTACCCCATTAGTCTTCCTGGGGTCCAGTTGAAACGATTACAAAAATAGCAAAATAAACATCCAAATTAAAAGCCATTCATTCAAACACACAACATGCAATGGTTATTCAGTGTATAGTACCTTCACAACCCAATTTCACTTGTATTGTGTGGCATTCATGTGCATGGCAAAGTAAGAATTTCATTGTACAGGGAAACACGTTTCCTAACTGTGCATGAGAGGGTGAAATCGTCAGATATCCATTACTTGCCATATGAGTGGCAAACGTGAAAAAAGATGTTTATACACTTTTGGGGGGGGAAAGTACTTTATGAACTGCATTGTGCATAAATAGCAACAAACATGATTTCAAGTCCTCCATTCCAGCTGGCTGTGTGTCTCACACACATTGGTGCTGGGAAGACAGTGAAGAATCAACTTTCAGCTCTATTTTTGTGCAATTTACAATTTTCTTGTGTATTTACCAGCTGCACTTGACTAGACTATTATAGATGTTTAGAATTTACTGACTTTAACAAAAAGCAAGCCACTACTTAATGCAATCAGAGGGACAGTTAACCAGCCAAATTGTCCTGTTAATTCTGCATAAATGTGAATGTTTTAGCCATGAGGGAAACACTGGAGTCCCGCTGTGTTCTGGGCCAGCTGAAGGCTCGTATCAGGGCTGAGGTGTTCAGTGCCCTGGATGACCAGCGGGAGCCTCGCCCGCCGCTGTCCCATGAAAACCTGCTCATCAATGAGCTCATCCGGGAGTACCTGGACTTCAACAAGTATAGATACACTGCATCAGTACTGACAGCAGGTGGGTGAAAAGTGGGTGAAAAGCCATTTTTTCCCACATCATTAACAATAATGTGTCGAAGATTTTAGACCTACCCCACCAGTCAAAACTCTGGACACCCTATCACACTCAGTTCTCACGTGAAAGCAGCAGTACTATACTTGATAAAGATGTAGATGTCACATTTAAGCTGCTGGCCTTGAAATGCTTATTGTGGTTACTACTGTAGAGCAAAGTGTACTACGAAACTCAGACTCTATCTTTTCTCAGAGTCAGGCCAACCTGACGTGCCCTTGGACAGACAGTTCCTGGCAAATGAACTGAAATTGGCAGAGGATTCAAGCTCAAAGTCTGTGTAAGTGTGTATGCTGGTGTTTGGAAAGTAGCAGCACAGTACATTGTGTTATCTAACACAGAGTTCAGAATTTTACTGACCTCTTGAGGGAATGATAAGCTAAGGGATAATGAATTCAAAAGCTCTGTGAATCATCTCCATCATTGTAGTCTCATTTTAAAATGCCTCAAGATACTGAATAACTTCAGCTTGTTTGGAAAAACCTAAATACAACTAGTGTGTTTTGTGAAACTAGATTATAGAGAATGTGACGTTGATGTCACACTGTTGCATTTTGGGTAAATGTTTAGGGCATCATGCTCATTATCCATCATAGAGATATACACTACATACATCAATAAGTTAATTTTAGAAAATAAATACTATCCCACACAGTTACATACAGTAGCGGATGCTTCAGCTTCATCCAAACATCCACTTCAGTGTTCAGTTCCAGCACAGACAGGACAGAAATGGATTAATCTGCAGTTTTTGTGTTATCTGCAGAGAGCTGCTAGCTAGCGTTAGCCAATCAAAACAAGAATGTATGCAGGTGAATATAGCACATATCTCAAAAAATTGTATAATTTTTCTGTTACTCTGTTTCTTTTCCTATCTATGTACTGCCAGGGAGAACTGAAAAACATTAACTGAAATAAAAGGCTAGAACATGTACCAGTGTAACCTTCATAACCTGGGCTTGATCCTGGCTCAGAATATAACTCATTTTTCTCTTAGTTTGTGATTAAACAAAATGAAGTCTGCAGAAATCTAAATCACAAGTTCAGTATTTTGTTTTCTTACTCCCCAGACCTCTTCTCTATGGCTTGGTGTCCCACTTTGTGAACAGCAGCGATAATGGAGCAAAGGTGTTTCTGCGGGGTCCCTCTCTGCCAGCTGCTCCAACAGCCAGCAGCACATTACCTGAACCTAAAGCCTAAACGTTGATGATGCACTGAGTACCGCACAGCACGAAAAGATGTCTTCACACTCCAATACATGACGTCAAATGTTGCTGTGTCTCGATGGTCTTCAGTGACATAAGCTTCTTGTCTATAGATTTCACTGTTTTCAGATGAGTGTAATCTACACATTACAGCTGTTGTTGATGGACTGTATTAAGCTGAATATGAACACCTTTGTATTGGTGTCAGATGATCCCTGATGGCCTTTATATGTTTTGATCTCTGACTTCACCAGTAGGTTTAGTGTCATTCAGTAATGCAGATTCCTTGTTCTCTCGATAATTTAAGCAAAAGGTTTAGATAATATTCCTCATTACCCTCATTTTTAATGTACAAATGTTTGATACTTTTATATTGTCTGTTAGCTGTTCAAAAATAAATATATCTATACACTACTTTTTTGAACAATTTTTTTTATTTGCAGTTGCCACAGAAGGTGACAGGTGAGAACCATTCAGATGCTTTGTGTACGTCCCTGTCAACCATATCTTAGAAAAAGGATATTTATACTTTGAATCAGAACCATCTGTGGATGTGCTATTATATTGTGTACCACGTGGTGGCACTGTTAGCAAAGATAAGGTTAAAGACTGCTACTGCCACAAGATTGAACAGAGATCATTTGTTGTACTTGAACTTGTTGTAGCCTGATGTGCCATTGTGCAACAAAACTCTGTATTTACATGTCTCCTACAGTCAATTCAAGGCCCTAATATGTACAACTCGAGGTTGATTGTGGACAGTCCCTACTGGTAGTCTGAAAAACATGCCTAACATCAACATGTAAGATAATATTTGAAAGCTTTAGTAATCATCTAACAAGGTGATGTTAGATTTAAGGATTCCATGTGAGTTAAAATTCTTTTTGTGTTGCTACCATTCATCAAGGGTCATACATACAGCACAGCCTGCAACTAGTGCACTAAGTCAGTAGGTTATATTGTAGCTATGGTGTTTTGTCTGTAACCAACACTGTGTTTGCAAGTACAATGTGTACTGTTGAGCATTTGCTTTGTACAGTTTTCATCACAGTTTAAACTGTTCTGAATAACCTGCACATGAAAGTGAACAAAATTCATATTGACTTACTTTCCTGGAATTGTCTTAACATTTTGGCCCTTATTGTGTTGCTCTGTGCAGCCAAACCCGCCCATGGTTCCCCTGCCCCATGATGAGCGCCCATGTTTGTTAATATTCAGATGGCTCATGATTATTAATATGTCATCATGGTCTCCCACAGCATAATATCCATGTTTATGCTGACTTAAAAACTTTTAAGTGAAGCTAGTCTTGGTTTCTCTGCAGCTTAGTAGATGTGAAGCCCCTAGATTATCCCTATTACAGCACATAATCATATACCGGTAATTAGTTGTACAGGGGATTCAGTGATGGCCCTTCCTTTGATTATAACAAATCATAAAAATCCAACATTTTTAGTCAAAAATATGTTAACAATAAAGAAACACTGAGATACAACAAACAACCACCATGTGCCCCCCCACTCACAAACAAGTCCCATACTTGTTATATCTTACTTCCTCTGTCACCATTTAAGGGAACTTGACATTGTCATCTCATACGACTTAGAGCCCTGTGTTTCTGGAACTGATTATCTATGAAGTCGGCCATTTCATTTCTCAGCTTGTTAATTGATGCTGCACAGAGTTCCACCCTTTGTACCATCTCTAACCTAATCCATGTCTAAATTGTTTTAGGCTTTAAGCTTGTTTACATTATCCTGTCTCCTCTAACATATCAATATCTCTCATTCTCTACTGTAGAGGCTTTGAGAAGAAAGAATGAAAAAGAAATATTTAGCACACTGTGTTTTGCTGAATTCTCCTTCTGATGTAGAGTAGCTGTAAAAATTAGGTGCAAAAATTTACTTCAGTGCAGTTTTTACAACAAGATGTAATGTACACCTAACTTTATACTGTGCCCTAATTCACTGGATTACATTAGAAATGATAATGGGATGTTTAGTGTAACAGCATACTATAAATAGTGCCATAGCAAACTCCCTCTGGAATGGTGAATTTACAGTATACTGCTTCCTTGGAGCAAACCTTATTTGCCCCTAAAGCCTGTGGCCCATAGGCGCCTGGTTTACTGGCACCAGATATGAGAGTTCTCTTTGGAATGGCTATATAAGCAGAGGAAGTTGAACAATGGCACATGATTGTCCAACTGGCAGTTTGCCCTGTAATAGGTAGCATTTCTACTCCACTGTATAAATGAGTTGTGTGTAAACAAAGTCAGCTGTATAAATAGTATTGAATGCAGTGGTCTTTTGACTGCAACAGAGTGAACTGATGTTTGCCCCTGGACTCAAATTAGAATGCAATTGCATTCCACGAGGGTCAGCTTATATCCATAAACACATTTCTTGTCCGATAGACGGCCATCTATGGACATAAGGGAGGAAAAATATGAAACATAATGTACAGTATGTAGGAGATGTCTGCGTTACAGTTCATGTTGTTTTTATTGTATAGGCTATTAATTCGACCCCACTGTGTGGAGTGTTCATGTCATTTTGGCCGGTTAAGTTCACATAAATGTGTCCTGTAACTTCAGTCATTTGCCTCTCACTGTTGTGTATTGTTTTATAAATCACAGAATCAAGATTTTAGGATTTTCAGTAGGAAATAAGTTATAATAAAGTCAAGTTCTCAAACAGGAATAACTGATCTCTACTGGTTTCAATGTCCTTCACTCAAACATTTTATCCAAGTTCACTCCCCACGCCTACTCTTCTCCATGTCGCTGAGGCATTTTCACATGCTAATTAATTGCTCTGTGGGATCACTTAACTATTCTTTGTTTCACTGTGGAGCGAGAACATTGTTGGACATTTTAGGCCAGACTCATTTTGCCAGCATTCCATGCCCCCAAACCTCCCTTCACCTTTTTAGTTAGGTGAAGCCCGTGCTCCACTTCTCCCTGCATGGATCATCATATATCACTTTAAAGTGACCTTTTCTTTGACAGCAGTCATGGAGTAATGATCCTGTAATATACCACTGGGAAATAACATAAAGAGCAAATCACCCACTCAAAGTTTAGGAGATTTACTAACCCTAACCCTGTGCAAAAAAAAAGAAATCATCCAACACACTGTCTATATTTAATAAGATCATGAAACTCAGACTGCATCTTTGACATGTCTCTTTTCAGCAATAACAAGACAGACATACACAGGCCTACAGTACACTGTGTAGTCCTCCTCTGATGCATCCCTGTTACCATACCATAGGCTGATAAGCTTTTCTGTCACAGTTAACTACAAGCAAATAAAAGTTATCCCCATAGAAGCAACTTTGTTTGTTTGAGCGTTTGCTCTTGGACCATATTTAGTCACTGGAGCTCTAGGTGCTCGCCTGTTCTTCACTTTGAAAGTTACACAAAGCTGCTGAGATTCCATACAGCCCCCACTGTCCTTATATGGCACAACCTCTCTGTTCAGTGTATCTGCTGCTTTCTTTCCCTCTCTCCTCCTTCTCCTTCGCCTGTTCCCTCACCCTCCTTGGCCTGCCCTCATCCTTGTTCCTCTATCATGCACACCATCCCGCCTCCTTGATGTTGGACAGAGGTTGCCTGAAGGTTCTCCATGTTGGTCTCACACACACACACACAAACACACACACACACACACACACACACACACACACACACACACACACACACACACACACACACCGGTGCAGCTGGTCTCTCACACACACACACACACACACACACACACACACACACACACACACACACACACACACACACACACACACACACCGGTGCAGCGTTTTGCCTCTATGGCACAAAACAGACCCAGCTATCGACTGGCAGCTTGATTTAATGGAGCCAATAGAACAGTGTCCTTATATAGAAAGTTCCATCAGAAGTGGAAACAGGAGGGATGCAGCAGGAGAAGGATGGACAGAGCAAGACTGTTTGTGATAGTGGAATGTGATGTGCGTAATGACAGAAGATATCTGTCTATGATGTACACACAAAGAAATTGATGTTCAGTATGAGAATTATGAATTGTGTTTATTGGGGGGGAACCTCCCTGGAGCGCATACAGTAAAGGGGGATTCCTGTGCTGGGGGACAGCAGTTTGCCTTATGAGGAGTGAAACTGATTGCATAGTCTATAAAACCTACAGGTTATGGGACTGGAGTACAAAACCACTGGCTATAACTGGTTGTACATCCACTACTGTGGTGCCTTTTAAATATTTTAACCAAATCGAGATTTTGGGAACTGTATAAGCCTGAGTACATCAAATTACACCGCACACCATTATTGATATGATGTCTGATGATGTTTACGAAGCATTTAGTTCAACAAGGAGACAGATGAGCGTTGGAACCAACAACAATAAGCATGACCCATGTACGAAATGAGGCAAGTGATTTGTTACAGAAGTGGGAAACCGTGGATGAGTAAGGGATTACAGAATGAATGTAAAAAAGAAGAATGTGTTATATAAGGAATTCATAAAGGACAGATCAAAGAAGGCGGAAGAAAAATATAAGTCATATAAGAACAAATTAATTGCGTTATTGAGGATATATAAGAAACAATATTACTCTAAAGTATTAGAGGATAATAAAAATAACATGAGAGGTACTTGGAATATATTAAATAAATTGATTAGAAACAGTACCAGCAGGAGTAACTACCCTCAATATTTCATGGATAATGATACA
>NW_018127909.1:3395202-3404255 GCF_001952655.1 Monopterus albus | reverse complement strand
AATTTTTTTAGTATATTACTTGTGTGGTGTAGAAGATAATTATTTATGTAGAGATACTGCTTGCAAACCAATGATGTAAGATGATGTCATGGGGTAGGACTGGATAAGTCTGACTTCTTCCTACTCCATTCAAGCATGTACTAGGTATAAGCAAATTGATATTGGATTAGCATTTGTTGGATATGTGTAAAATTATGTGTGTTGACATATCAACTGTCTTTACATGCTTGAAAGAATAAATCAATTCAAATCAAATACCTCCTTACCTATGAGGAAGTGGGAACTCCCAGTGGCTTTTTATAGACATGGGAATGGGTCATATGGTAATGTTATGTACAATGCTATCATGATTTAAGTAATTTAAATCCTAAATCAAAAAGACATCTGGCTTAAAAGAGAGTTCTTCTCTCATATGTGAGTGGCAAAAGAAGTATTCAGCTGCTTTACTTACATAAAGGTGACTACTGAGGCCATTTTCACAGAAGATACAGTATTTGGCCATGTCGAGGAAAAGCACAGGGGTAAATAATAACAGTTATGATGGCTGAATTCTTACTCATGTTGGCTCATGGTCACAGCCTACCGGGGCACTCAAATAGAACAGAGCCCCCACTAACACTATTAGCCCCACCTGTGTTTTCCTACTATTGTAGAACAAGTCAAAACGATTCCTGGGGAAAAGGGCTGTTACAAGTAAGAGTCCTCTGGCTAAAAATAGTTGCATCCCTGCATTTCTGTCAGATAAGGCACCAGTTCTCCCAGAACACTGTTGCAATCACAAATTCTTTGGTATCCACATGTTTATTTCTTTTGTTTGCAGCGGAACAACACAAAAAGCAGAGAGAGAAAAACAAATCAGATACATTCCACACAAAACTCCAAAAATGGACTGAAAAGGATTATTGAAACTATATTTCAAGCATGTGATGCTTGCAATAGGCATCTGTCACAGAGACCATACTGCAGTGAGTAGCCCACTTGTGGTAATAGTTTCTTAATACTTCTGTGCTTTATTTAAGCAGCACACAGCATTGATTTACTGTGAGAGTCTTAAGTACAATACTTGAGAAAATGTCATATTTCACATGCTGTTGCACAGGACAATGTCATCATTATGCACGTGCCAGTCCACAAAGGAGAGTTAGCAAAAAGATGGAGTTACAGGGTTTCCATTTTACTGTGGGGTTTTCAGTCCTCTGTCACGTCGTCAGCAGGACTCTATACTCCATTCAGTACTTCTTTCGCATCAAGCTTTCCTCTGGACCTCCAAACCTGCTGGTGTCCGCAGTGCACATGTCCTCTGCCTCCTGATGCTGGAGGAGGAGGTGCCGGCTCGTGCAGCTCCGCCCTCGCGCGCGGCGTAGTTTAAATTGTAAGGTTCGGAAATAAACGGGGGTCATTTGGACTGTTCGTTTTTGGAGTACCTTGTCAACGCCAAACCCTAACTTTCCAAATCCAAAGCTCCCCTGAACACAGACTTCTTCCCGTTATGTAAGTACTGTATATAATTTACTGTGGAGTGTCGTGTAACGACTGGTGATGCTGTAGTGCACTTGTCAACCCGCATCTCTGTCAATTTCATAACTTTGACTCCTTTTGAGAAAGAGGATTTTCTTCCCCCCTCCCACATGCTTTAAGTATATAAAATAAAATAAAATGATGTGCTAGGCATTATTACTTTACTTGGTAGGCGAGAAGACTATTTAGAAAGTTATTAGCTTGTCTGGGTAATAACCTAAAAAGTGTGCCTTTGCTAAATGCGTTGCTTTAAGTGGAGAAGCTGACTGGTTGTCAGGTCTACAGAGCACCGTGTAAATCATGTTTGAATACAATTTTACAGACTTTTATTTGTGTATTAAAGTGCTCTAGAGAGTAAACAGGCTATAAATGCTTTAGCTGCATTCAGGGCATCACGAGGGGAAGTTCTCTTTGAATATCTCAGCAAATAAATGTCACGACTCTAACCATGGAGCTTCCTGTTTCCCAAATATGGTCGTATAAAGCCTCATTTCTGTTGAAGATGCAGCTGTAGTGATAAACTGACTCCTGACAGTTTTCATGCCTAGCCCATAAGTGGCAGTAGCGTTACTGAAGGAGTGTATTTAATCCTCCGTGACAGCCAGGTGTTTGTTCTCTCCATAATTATACATATTGGGAATACCCCAATAATGTCTGCACATGAACTGTGTATGCCTTTCTCAGGTGAAATCCTAATGTGTCAGGAAGAATGTTTGTGAAACAGCTGAGAGAGGAAATTAGTAGAATCATTCTCAGGTCCTGCAGGTGAACCTGTTGCACACAAACAGAAAGGTGACTCAGTTTCCTGGGTGGCATTTTCATGTATTTGTTGTTTTTGATAGAGACTCTAAAATAATTGTTCTGTATTTTGGGCTCATATGTTCTGCTTCTCAGCCTTGGTGAAGTGATGTGTTTAGGGACATAAGCCAGTGATAGCGAAGGATTCGGTCGTCTTTACAGAAATGTTATAATGCTTTGACTTGATGGTTTACGTGGAAGTAAGGACGTCAGTGAATTTGTGTATTGCTGGAATGTTCCTGTGTTATTGTGAATTAGAAATATCATAATTGTTATTATGTGGGTAGTTTATTTTCCTGGCGATTGTAAATATGTATGTTGACAAATAGAGCGTTGTGATGGCTCCATTTCTTCTCCCCTTTAAATTTCCAGTCAGTCCGGATCAGCCTGTTATCTTGTCAACCCCACTTCAGACAGCCGTCTTCATTGCACACTGGCTGAGTACAAAGATGTGCTGACACAACAGAGAGAAACAAAGGAGCTTTGCAAAGGTATTAAGCCAAGGTGGTCAAAGTATTAAAGGGGAGTGAGGAGGAGGTGCTTGGCTAGCTGCACATAGTTTAGCACAGGAGGAGTGTCAGGAAACATGTTTACTTTACTGGTCATCAAAGCATCAGCTGGTCCCTTCCTTGTTTCTTCATATCTCAGATCACTGGACCCACCATCTTTGCAGTTTGTTTGACAAATTGGAAGTGTCTTTCTCTGTCTCCATTTAATATTTATGCAATATCATTCACTAGTCTCTGGATGGTTTGGTTTGGCTCATCCCTCGGGTACATTTAAAGGCTTTCTCAGGAGGCTCCGTGACTTTTTTTACATAGTTCCCACTCGATCAAAGTGTGTGCCAGTCTCAGTGTACACAGAATTGGGGAGAGGGGCGAAGTAACAGCCTGTACACAGGAGTGACTCATTGTTTGAATCCAAGAACACTACGTTTTCTATCGAGTAGTTAAGAGGCTAATCCAATTGCATACATCATAATATGATTTTGGAGTTTTATGAGGCTCATTGGATCATTCTTTTTTGGTGGTAGATTGAGATGTGTATGATATATTTGAAAAACTTGCTGCCATACTGAATTACTTGCGCTTCAGAAAAAGTTGCTTGCAGGTGCAATTCCTTTTTTTCATTTTATATTACCTCCCACTGTAGATACCACTCTCAGACACTTGCTCATAATTTGCCACTGACTGTTGCATTTACAAATAAATGCTGCTGGGGGCCCATATGAAGCGTGACTGTCAAAGATTCGGGCCCCCCTCAGGCTCTCTTCCTTGCTGTTATCATTTCAGAGTAAATGACGAGGCCAGCAGGAGACATACTATTCCCTATATGGACAGTGTTTGGGAGTTCACTTGCCTTGCTGTTTAGGTCTGCAGAAAAAAGTCCTGCTCCAGAGAAGGGCCCAAATATGGTCATCACAGCACGAGACTGAAGCCTCCTAGCTGATAGACAGAGAGAGAGAGAGATGGCAGAGGAAAGACAAAAAAAGTGGATGTCAATTAAGCAGTGACATAATGACTGTGCATGAGTACATGGCAGGAATCACTAGTGGTCGGGAGATATTTCTTGTAAATTTGTTAGCTATATGTGCTGATCTTTGTTATTGAGTTAATTATAATAAATTTCTCAGCCTCAGTCTTTCTATCTAAATTAAGGGGGGAATTGTTTGAGTGTCTCCCATGTGGCATCTGTGAAAGTATAGGGTCTGGAGGGAGTGAAGGTCTGTGAGAATGACTCCACTGTGGAACTCTCCCGATGAATGAAACATGTTAACTCTTTGAGTTACTGTGCAACACAAGAACGAGACATCTTTTGTAGCATGTCTCCTACCTTATCACTTATAGTACATTTTAGTTAACCATGTGCACAACGTGTTGTCTTTTTAGACAGACTCTTAACTGCCTTCCTGTCTTGCTTTGTTCCCTCTAGCCTCTCTTCTTTCCTCTGTTAGTTCCTTCCTCTCTTCCTTTCTGCCTGCCTTTTGTCTACTTTGTCACTCTTTTCTGACGTCCAGTTGTTTTGTTGCCTCAAACAGCTGGCCCTCCACCCTAACCCAAGATGTCCAAGAAGGCCCCAAGTGAGGATGAGAAGTTCCTCTTTGTTGACAAAGACTTGCTGAACAGCCCAATGGTACAGGCCGACTGGACGGCCAAAAAGCTGGTGTGGGTCCCATCAGAGAAGCATGGCTTTGAGGCAGCTAGTGTCAAGGAGGAGCGCGGCGATGAGGTGCTGGTGGAGTTGGCTGACAATGGCAAGAAGGTGACTGTCAACAAGGATGACATCCAGAAGATGAACCCGCCCAAGTTCAGCAAGGTGGAGGACATGGCCGAGCTCACCTGCCTGAATGAGGCCTCTGTGCTGCACAACCTCCGCGAGAGGTACTACTCTGGCCTTATTTATGTAAGTACAATAACGCTTTCACACCAAAACAGTACTGTATGTAACAATGCACAGGTGTTTGTAGTACTATACTCAACTTTATTGATTCCTTAACCCTTAATCCTAATCTTAACTTGCTGAACTAAGCCCTGACCCTAAATAAGATGCTTATAAACCTGATTCACACCTACATAAATGTATAATTGCTTTGACTTCATGCCATGGCGAGTCTTCCCATACAAAAACACAGCTTGTACAAGCTGTCCTCAAGACTCAATTCATTATCATGACCTCTGTCCTCAGACTTACTCCGGCCTGTTCTGCGTGGTGGTGAACCCCTATAAGATGCTGCCAATCTACTCAGAGAAGATCATTGACATGTACAAAGGGAAGAAACGACATGAAGTTCCTCCTCATATCTACTCCATCACCGACAATGCCTACAGAAACATGATGCAAGGTAGGATCCTTATGCTGCTCGCATTCCCCCTGTGACATACCGGCCTCATTCGGTTTCTTTCATTCCTGGTTCCTTCCATTTATTTGTTCTCTCACATTGCAAAGACATGCGGGTGGACAAGAGACTGAAGAAACTGTTCACAGTTGTGTGCTTCTAGCTTTGTTAGCACTGCAATGGGATAGTCTCCAGCCTTCAATAACTGTAAATTATTAAATTAAATGAGTGAATCATTTCAAACAGGATAATGCAACATAACATAAGAGCTGGTGTAACTCACTGACGGTCATCAAGCTCATGTTAGTGTGTGCAGGCCAAAGCTGATGGCCTCATATGCAAGTTATTTTGGTGAAACGGAAGTGTGTGCTGATTGTTTTGTGTGGATTAGCTGTAGTGGTGCATACTGGGCGTATGTCCACCTTTAGATGGAGTCATTTACAATATACTCAAACATAGCTACAGATACATATCAGTGGCTGTCTTGCAGGCTAGAGGTAATCATGTTACTGTCTTTCATGTACAGTAGCTGTGGTGTTTACTGCAAACAGGAGATATTTGTTCCTGGCATCTGTCTTTAGGGCAGTGTCTTCCCACAGGAGACATAAGTGCCCTGTTAAATCTGCACCAACCCTGGGGTGCGCAAATACATACAGTACAAACATCTGAGCTCAATTACACAGATGATAGTTAGGAACTGGAAGCAAAAGCATCTTAAGGAGGAAATGATGAGACAGACATTACATTAGACAGCAATGTAACACTGCGACACCACAGGAAAAGGATGTTGATCAGCGGTTCACTATCTAGATCTTGGAAGTGGTAGTGCTGCAGTAAAAAAAACAAAAAAACAATACAAATCACAGGTAAAAGTTGGCTACTCGTCATTTAAACAGTGCTGACTGTTATATATTATATTATTGATTGATTATTACAGATTCATTAATATGTAAGTAACGGTATAAAGTTGGCCAAACTGGAAACACTTGAGTACAGTACCTTTAATTTATACTTTAATAAAGTTACATTAGTTACATTCTACATTACATTACCTTCAAATAAACCAAGTTGTGTGATATGTATGTAGACACTACTACACCACTGGGTATCAGCTGTCTTGCTGGTGTCAGGGTGATGACAATTAGCAGTGTTGGCTTTGTCATGTTGACAAAGTGGTTGATAAAAACCCATCGCTGTCAGGCTGATGGTCTCAAATGCAGAACTATGTTTATTATTATGCACCATCCATAGGCAACCTCAGAGCACAATCTGTCTGCTGCAAGCCCATTACACAACAGTCTGGTATGGAAAATATAAAAACTAAATGTTTACTTTATGGACTGTTACTGTACTACTAGAGCCAGTGTCTCACAAAGGCGACGATAGTGGTCTTGGGAGAATTGTGCTTACAGTAAATGTCTCTTGGCACACCCTGTGCTTGTCTGACTGTAGAGCAGCTGGTTTCCCATAGAATCTGGTTCTTGTACTTCCTGGGGGTCATGCCCACTGGACTTCATGCTGACGTGAGGATGTTTTCTCAGAGGAGCTGACATCTGGATTGAGAGATGGGTGGAGGGTAGGCAGAGATTTCCTGTTTCAACAGCTTTCATCATTCAGATTTTCTAAATTCAATTTTTATTTTCTGGTCAGTGTGATTATCAAAGAATTTTTCTTGCGTGAGAAAGTTTAAAGGTCCTATATAATGGGTTGGTGATTGTAGTCTTCTCCACTGATTTGATGAGTTTTTCACTGAAGCAGGATGTTTGGACAATATTCTCAGTAATGTTAGGAAGGAACTGTTTAACGAGCTCCAAGTAAGTGGGATTTTCCAATCTTCTAGTGCCAACCCATCTCTCTGGCTACACGGCCAGACACCCACAACCCAAACAAATAAAAATACCGAGAGGTATTTACGAGAGGTAAACCTGTGGGTTTTATATTATGAAAACTATTGGACGTATTGGCCAAAATGACATGGGTGTCATATAGACAGCATGTATCATATAGCTATATATTCCCGGTTAGAGAAAAGAGATTTCACCATTATGCTTTCCATACTAATCACTTATTGAATATACAGTATTAAATACATTATCTCACCTGTACCTACCATATGATTGTTGTCACTTCCTGTCAATATTCTACTTAAGCTACAGCATACACAAGTTGTGCAAGTGCATTCTGATACATCATTTTGCTCTTGGTGGTTAAGGTCTAGCCCTGTGATAGACTGGCAACCTGTCCAGGCTGTACCCCGCCTCTCGCCCAATGTCAGCTGGGATTGGCTCCAGCACCCCTGTGACCCTATTCAGGAATAAGTGGTATAGATAATGGATGGATAATGTCTGTGTAAGGGAATGGATGCATTGACCTCTGGTCTGGCAGGTCCTTGACAGGACTGATCATGTGGAAAGAAAATGGAGAAGCCTAAGAAAAATAGGTGCAGCAATCTGTGGAGAGCTTGAATGTTAAGCTGGTATTCTGTTTCCTCAGTTCCTTTGGCAGCTTCAGTTTAAATATCCTAAATCAGTTTTAGATTGTTGATAATGTAGCTCAGAGCGTTCTCTTGTTTTAAGACTGCAGCTGTCACTAACATGTGTACACAGGAAATTGTAGTATTTACCACTACAGCTATGCTGTGTAAATACTGTGTCGTGAGTACACAAGAAGAGGGAGGATTGATTGGTGTATGTGTGGGTGTTTGTATTACACTTCTTCAGAAAAACCCATACAGCTGCAAGAGATCCTTTCCAGTTAATGGGAAAATCCCACACTTATTACAACCCACAACACAATGTGCACAAAAAAGAATGTGTTTGATTTGCTCCATTTATTTCAGGCTAAACAAATCAGAGATTTGCTTCAGCTCATGATGTATTAAATAGAAATTAATACGTTGGCTTGTGGACCACCTACCCATTCAGCTTTAAAATATGACACATGATTTAAACTGCTTTAAACAAGTGGCATCAACGGCAACAGCAATGACAGCATGGCCAGTTAATAAATGCAAAAGTAAAGATAAAGGCAAAGGGAGGCAGTAAACGCTATAAAAAACATCACATGAAAGTGAACCTTTAAAAAGGACTTTTAAGATGTGACTACCACCAGGACCTCTTTAGAAAAGTTGTTTCAAAACCTGGGATTTCTGACTGAAAAAGCACAGAGGTCCTCAGCGACCAAAAGGTTAAGAATAAAACTACTACAAACCCCTTTTGAGCTTTTATTATATAACACTGTGGCTGGCAATGAGCTGTCACTGTTGATGTATTAGTGAGAGCTCCGATGAAGTAGCCATTATTAATAGAGGATGTTCTGCACCGGGTGCCGTAGCACAAACAGTCCACATGTCCTTCTTCTTCAATCTCGGATGGGATCCCATTCCTCCAAAAATGTTCCTCAGTCTTTGATGTCCAGGAGATAAAGATGTGAAATTCCCAAAAGGAATTTGCTGTCCCCGTCAGCAAATGACTGGTGTGCTGTTATTTTTGTCCTCAGTGTATTTACTCTGCTCTCAGAGAGCTGCAGAGACACTGACACCCTCATGTAATCAGAATTAGCTTTGGTTGGTTATTTCACATGAATGAATCGGCATCACAGAAATATATTTAATATTTTGCAGTGATGTAAAAATCGTCTCTTCTCGCTGAGTCTCTGGTGCTGTGTTGTTTTTGATAGTTTCACAAAAGCTCACAACACCAGCCACCTCTCTCTCTCTCTCTCTCTCTCCATCTGCCTTAATTAGGAGGTGCAGAGGGGGAATGGGCTGCATTTTAAGTGTGCGTGTGTGTGTGTGTGTGTGTGTGTGTAAGAAGTGGATCCAGTGGAGCAGCAGCCAAGCTTGAGTCCAAACGAAGGAACAGCATCTGTACTAGTTTAGAGTTCTGAGCAGGCTGCACAC
>NW_018127909.1:3391756-3395154 GCF_001952655.1 Monopterus albus | reverse complement strand
ATACATCCTCACAGCTGGTTTGTATTGAAGGATACAGTTACAGAATAGCCATACATGGACTTTGTGTGTTCTCTCACATGTATTTTTGGAGACCGTATAATGACTCATTGCTCAGCACATTCAGAGTTGAACTTCATAGTTGAAATTCAAAGTACTTGTAGGGGTTACCTTGCCTTAAGCACAGGGAAGCCTTCGGAAATCATATAGTTTCTCTTAAGATTTGAACCGAGTCCCAGCTGGTGTCTTACAGTAAGTTCTACACTCTCTATCCCTGGAAAAAAGCTGTTTTCAGTATGGTCTGTACAGAGCTATTGTGCATAACTGTACACATAAAGGGGAAAACAAAAGTAGTCCCTCATGCATGTAGTACATTATAAAAATTCCATATTTGTGTTTTAGTTATTGCAGATTCCTTTGGTTGACCGCTTCATTTTTAAGCCTTTTATAAGTGACCAGGACACTTATTTACGTACTGTATATTTGTCGAATGAGCCCTCATAAAAGTCACTTAACACCATAACTGTCTCTATTTCCACAGACCGTGAGGACCAGTCCATTCTCTGCACGTAAGTAAAAACCTGTCACCTCCATCCTCACCTTTATCAACTTTCCTTAACCTTTTTCCGAGATGTCACATTAGTACTGGAAGGAAGGCTGTGTGTGTATGTGTGGAAGAACAGTTACATAATGCTTGTGGAAACACAGATTAAACAAATGAGAGGCCTCTGTGGCGTCTCAGCATACAGTCTCAACCAGCAAGAAATTATTCATACTATACGAGTGAGATTTTCTGAGGTTTTTGCTGGCTGGATGCCCGATGCTTTACTTTGCCAGATTATGTTGCCTTGGAGTTGTGTTGTATTCAAATGGAGCAAAACTGAGTATGTGCTAATGTTTTCGCAGTGCTCCCAGAGGGCTGCAGCTTTGCTCTCCTCACAGACCCTTAGCCAGGAAGTTTGCCCTCCTGATGGGAGGCCCAGATTAGCTCTCTGAATGTTTGGGCTCCTTTTGGTTTGTTTATTTGTTTTAAACTAATTATTGGGACCTTTAACTAGAGGATCTGGCATCCAGGATACAAATGGCCTTTTGTCAAGCAATACTAGCTTGATCTTTGGACTGGCCTGAACTTGACCCTAATTCATAGAAAACAAAGCTTATATAAATATGGTATATTCTCTGTTTTTCAAAGAACTGTTTCTACTTTTGTCACTGTCTACACACAGTTTCCCCACTTCAAGTAAATGCATAGCATTTGCATCACCAGAAGGATAATTTAAGTGCAGAAGGACTTTTATGCACTCAGTCAAACAAGATACACCAAATATGAGATGTAAAAATAAAACGGTACATACAGTATGACTGTGCACTGCAATTGAAAACTCTGTGTATGTTCTTCTACTGAATCTGCTACAGTCACTATATGCTGGCAGATTAGCATAAGGCAGCTGGTGCAGGCCAACAAAGCTAACAAAGATTATTGTCTTTGAGCCAGACAAACCTCAAAAATGATAGCATGTGGCATTGATTTCAGAACTTTTCTCATATTTTACAAGATTCCAGCTGAGTTATTTTTTTCATTGAGTGTATTTTGGTCATGCTAACAGTGATTATATTACTCATATTCCTCCACACAGTTGCAAGAATTTGGCATGGGAAATAGCTGTGAGCCTACTAAATTCATTCTCAGGATGGTGACATTTCAGCTGCCCAGGGTCACCAGTTTCCTTGGTCTAATATTCTCTGAGTGTGTGCGTGTGTGTGTGTGTGTGTGTGTGTGTGAAAGACAGGACTGATGGGATGAACATAAAGTAGCCAGAAGTTGACGAAGACCACAGATTCACATCCTTGTCTGACCCTACTTAGGACTCGAGTGCTTCACATGAATTAATAGAGGAATCCAATTCATTTATCTCTCTGGACTGTACGGATTTAATGTTTTTCCTTGTAATGTAAGGGATCATTTGGCTTGGCAGAAGACTGAGGGGACAAATGTTTGTGTCTGTGCTGTTAACATCAGTAGTTCGCAGCCCTGCTGACTTTTGACCCTTTGAAATAAATTGTAATATTTTTAGCAGAGAAATCTAAAAATATTCAATATTTTACTTAGAAAATTCTTTGAAAAGATTCATTCAAATAATCTTATGATTGTAAGTGAAAGCTGTACTGATGGTAAGCAGGACAAGTCTGACAGACCATCAGGAGGTGAAAACTCCCACCAGATTCTATTCTGTACTAATAGCTGCCTGGATGTCATACATCCCTATCAGGCCTGAACAGGACAGAGTAATGAGATCCCTCTCAGAGCCGCCAAGCCCTCACACAGAGAACATCCCCTGCCTTTTATGGACCCATGTCTAAGGATGGGTCTGTGTGTCGGCCCGCTGGCTGACGGCTCTGGGGTCATTCCAATCTGTCTTTCTAAGTGTTCAAGATCATTTCCTGGAAAGAAAGAATGCATCTATACTTCTTTTTAAAAAGATTTCAATTATAAAATGCTTAAAAAATAGCATGCAACCTTTGATAGACATTTGATAGACATTTCCTGTGTATAGCTACATTGTCTATTATCAAATAAAGGCAGAAATACCAGGAAAGAAAGAAAAAAAAAACATCCAGGCTTACTGTTTCTGCTTTTCTCCAGGCTTTAAACTAATCAAAGCTCACCAGCTGCTGGCTTAAGGGTCACATTTTCTGTACAGATAATAGCGGTATCTTTGCATTTAACTCTTGGCAAGAATGCAAATAAATATGTTTCTCAAAATGTCAAAGTATTCTTAATTTTCTAACTTTAAAATCACATTTGCCTTAAAGTGTATGAATTATCAAAGTGATAGTGATCAGTCTAAATGCTAATATTATCCTTTGTGTCGGGTGCTGGTGCAGTTATGTCTGCTACACATGATTTCCATTCAGTTAAACTGAGTTATAGAACTGTAAGCAGAAAACCTGTTTATTTTCTTGTTCTCTCTTAACCATCTCTCCTCTGCATCTTTTAATCCCTGTCTCGCTTTTGCTTCTCTAGCGGGGAATCTGGTGCTGGGAAAACAGAGAACACCAAAAAGGTCATCCAGTATCTGGCTGTTGTGGCCTCCTCACACAAAGGCAAGAAGGACAGCAGTACTGTAAGTACCTATGTCAAGAGTTCATGTTGGATCAAGAGTTAGGATCTGCCAACCAGTTTCCTCACTCTTCAACATGTGTAGGAAAATGCCCAGTTTAATCCTGTATGTTGCTATTTCCTCCAAATAGCCACAGTCAGGATCACAGTTTGCCTACGTGAGTACAGGGGAATGCCTGGAGTGTTTTTGTGTGTGGTGTTTGTGTTCCTTTATTAGGTTAGAAAAGTGCATGAAAGATAGTGTCACTGAGTTTACCCCCCCCCCCAAAACAAATTTCTT
>NW_018127909.1:3363802-3391369 GCF_001952655.1 Monopterus albus | reverse complement strand
CCCCCCCCCCCCCAAAAAAAATTTCTTGATTATATGATAATTTTTTACACCAAGGGTCAAGATCCCAACTCTTACTGCTCTTGAGTTAGTTGGTACCCAACCAGAGCTGATTCAGATTGCATGATCATCATCATTGTCCTGACTCGCAGTCACTTTTCAAACTTGTAAAGTGTTCAGTGAAGGACTTCTAGTGCCGCTTACTCCTGGACTGGTTTATCGTGTTGAGTTTTGTGTCATCTGTTGTCTTACGACCACCCTTTCACTGCCAGTGGAGGTGAGATTGAAGCCTCCCTGGCAGGGACAGGATCTCTCACAGATCAACGAGCACAGTGTGAGCATGTCTATCTCCTGTTCTTGTCTATGAAACACTGAGCCCCGCCTCCCCTCCTCCTCCTGCCAGTTGCCCTGATATGGGGTATTGACTGTCTTGTCCTGTAGGGTTTATTAGACCTTGTGGTTCTCACAGTATGGAGTTTCTAAAAACATTCATGTGGCGAGACCGTGTTGACTTTTCACCACCCTGACTGAGTTAAAACGAGCTCACTCACCGTCTGTAAGCCTCGATTGACGTTTTGAACAGTGCTGCAGATACGATCATGCAAGTTGATGTTTTGTGATGTCAGTCTGGTGCTGGTGTAGGTTTTGGAAGGATTCATTTGTGGGTTAGTTGCTTTCTCAGTGGGTCTTTGCACCAGAGGAAATGTTGTAGAGTACTCTGTCATCTGTAGGACCTCAAAGCTCCCACAGACCCCACCTGTACAGAAACAGCATGGGGTTGATCACTTCTTACTGCTCTCACTTTCTCTCCTCCTCAGGTACTGCTTTGACTCCTGCTTCTTATGCATCTGTATCTATATATATATACACTAGCTCAAACAAAACAATCCTTCCCACCAGCTATTACATTTACTTTCTAGCCATTTTGCTGTGCTATGTTTCTCTGTTCTCTTTATACCCTTTCCTTTCTGCAGTGACATAAATGAACAGGCCCGTCCTCTCTGCTTTGCCAACTCTGAATTGCGCCTCATCAGCTGGTCTGTATCTTTCCTGTTTTTCCATAAACATTAAAAACATGACTTTTCCAACTGTATTACAAATAAAAAGCAACAAAATATAAAATAATATAATAAAAGAATAATAAGGTCAAATCTTATCTTTCCTTCTTCGTGTAAATTTATAGCAAAAACAAACCTTATAGAAATTCAAATTAATAATTATTAGTTCTTGCAATCAGAGATTCAAAGGAGGCAATGTCCACCATTAATTCTAACCATTTAGCAACATCAGGCTTTCAGACTCTTTTCTTCTGAAGCACCTCAGAGGAACTTATTTTTAATTTATCATCGTTAGTGCTAAACATAAGCTATGCTCTGCTTCGCTTCATAGCTTCAGCTCGTTTACAGAGTAGCAGATGAAAGTGTTTTTAAGTGAGAGTACTTAAAGTAGAAGTCTACACCACCTGACCTCGATGCTAGGCCGACACAGACCCCTTTGATCAGGTGGATTAACTCGATGCAGAGTGACAGAGTGTCTGCCTCATTTACCCACCATCACCCAGCACCGGTCCCACCGGTCCGTAGACTCTGCGGTCATGCTGGAAGCACCCTGCGTGTCTAGAAGGCTGGTTGTGAGCCAGAATCATTTTAAATTATAAGCACATTGAATGCAAAGATTTTTGTAGGTTTCATCAAAGGTTTTGTGCTGGTAACATGATTTGACACAATGTAACCTGCTAATGTATCAGGTTAACTTCATTTTAACGGTTTTTCTCAAAACTGATAGAGAAATCTGAAGACCTACCCTCACCAATACACACAGTGAACCACCTCATCCCCACCAAACACCACCCACTGCCTCATGTTACCAGTATATAATAGTGATGCTTCTGTATATCACTGTTGTCACTAGGGGGAGCTGGAGAAGCAGCTCCTGCAGGCCAATCCCATCCTGGAAGCCTTCGGAAATGCCAAAACCATCAAAAATGACAACTCCTCCAGATTTGTGAGTTTGATATTTGTAAAAGTGGATATTTTGATGTTTTGTTTCCTGATGTGACATGATTGTTAAGGGCTTCCTGCACCGCAGCATCTTTATTCAGAATACCAGTCAGCTGTTTTCCGACTTACATACTGTATATTGTTTGTATGTTTTGTTAGTTGCAGCACTCCATCCTGTAACCTTTTGTTGTCCCTGCCAGGGTAAATTCATCCGTATCAACTTTGATGTGACTGGCTACATTGTTGGAGCCAATATTGAGACCTGTATCCTTAATTATTTTTTCTTCATGAGTTTATCTTTCACTTTGACATTTTGTTCATATTATTTTTCTCACTCTACAAAAAACTGTTGTCTTCAGTCTTTGATCTGCAGAATAAACTGTGGTCTAAAATCATTTTCCAGACTTTCAGTTTCACCTGCTCCCCAAGTTAAACACAGTGCCACTGTGTATCAGACCTGCTATTTAAGGTCACCCTGCAATAATAGCTTCTTTATGAAAGGACCATCTTATTAATCTTATTTTAGGTTTAGGTTTTCTTTTATGAATGTAGAATGTTTTGACCAATCAGAAAACACAGTTTTATGGCAATTCTAATCCCAAAAATGGATATCTCATACAGCATGTATCTGTTGTTTTCTGTCACTTTAGCTGTTGCTGAATAAGATGTTTTCCCTTATAGAAGGTGTGTTTTTAGATACGTAATTCAGGGTTGTATTACCTGACACATTTTGAGGAAGAGTGCACTCAGCACTGCCAATTTCAGGTGATGCCTGCAAATTATTAGTCTTAGTTTTTTGTTTTGATTTGTTTTATTTTTAACATCTTATTTACATTTGGACATTAATTAGGGGCTGAACCTCTCTCTGAGCAAAGAGCATGTTTGCATTCTTTAACAGCTGACTGCTCTCAGACCTGCTGGAGAAGTCTCGCTGTATCAGACAGGCAAAGACAGAACGAGCTTTTCACATCTTCTACTATATGATTGCCGGCGCCAAGGACAAACTGCGCGGTAAGATGATGATAAATCTAAAATCTGTTTTTATGTCAGGCAGATTTCCTACTCTCAAACTTCAGTTCAAATTACATCTCTTTTCCACAATCTTGGTAAAATTACAACCTATTCAGAAGTTATCTAGGCTTGATTAACTATGTCACACCATCACTGTCATGTGACAAGTCTAATTATCTAAAATCAGGACTCATGAAGAGAAAAGAAACTCAGTCTTGGTTTCACTTGATCCCGTGGGAGGCTATGAAGCAGCAACATGTAATCCTTCAACTGATGCTAAACCATTATTATCAAATTAAAGCTCAGAAACAGTGCTCCTGTGCATCACTGATGACCAGTAATGTTATTTTCTCACAGCAGCAACAACTTCACAGAATCATCCTTCATTCAGAGAACCTGTTTAACATGGTGTTTTCTTTTCAGAGGAGCTTCTTCTAGAGCCCTTCAGTAATTACCGCTTCCTGAGCTGTGGCCACGTTCAGATCCCCGGGCAGCAAGATGATGAGATGTATGAAGAGACAATGGAGGCCATGAGGATCATGGGCTTCACCGATGAAGAGAGAATTGGTATCAGTGATAAGTTTGATCTGATGTGATGCTTGGCTAGAATTGTGAAGTGGGATTAGGCAGGTCCATGTGGTGTCATCTATTTATCTGAACATTTAATCCCTGTATTTCTGCTAGCCATGAGGCTAACTGTCAGATTTTTTCTGTTTCAGATATCTTGAAGGTGTGCTCCACAGTCATGCAGCTGGGAAACATTGGGTTCAAGAAAGAAAGGAACCAGGAGCAGGCCACTATGCCAGACAACACCGGTGAGCTGCTCCCTTCACTAACAAGCAGTGCACAGTTTTGGATTCCTAATGCTGCACTGTGGATTTGTGTTGTGTATCGACATAACTGTCTCTTCCTTTGTAGCGGCTCAGAAGGTGTGCCACCTGCAGGGCATCAATGTGACAGACTTTACCCGTGCCATCCTCACCCCCAGAATCAAAGTGGGCAGAGAGGTGGTGCAGAAGGCACAGACCAAAGAGCAGGTACTATAATGAGTGCACTGTGTGAAATAATTTAACCAAGAAATCTGATTCTGCATAAAATGACTACTCCCCAGACCTGTGATCTTAGTTTAAATCATCTTCATCTCTCAGGTCTCTCCGCAGATATTTTCTGTTTATTTGTATTTGTTAGGCTGACTTTGCTGTTGAAGCTCTGGCTAAGGCCATTTTTGAGCGACTGTTCCGCTGGATCCTGTCCCGAGTCAACAAAGCTCTGGACAAGACCAAACGCCAGGGAGCCTCCTTCCTTGGAATCCTTGACATTGCTGGCTTTGAGATCTTTGAGGTATAGACATGCTCACTGATGGGTCAGAAAATACCAGGCTCTTTTGTAGTTTGAATTTTAGAAGGTGAACACCAACATATATAAAAAAATAAAAATAAAAAAAAAATCCATGCAGGTTATGTATCTTTAGCTCTGTCTGTTGTTTGTTGCAGGACAACTCCTTTGAGCAGCTGTGCATCAACTATACCAATGAAAAGCTACAGCAGCTCTTCAACCATACCATGTTCATCCTGGAGCAGGAGGAGTATCAGAGGGAGGGCATCGAGTGGAACTTCATCGACTTTGGCCTTGACCTGCAGCCCTGCATTGAGCTCATTGAGAGGCCGGTAAGTAACTGTGAGACAATAAAAGCATGTCAGTTAAATCCACTTCATTCAAAGGTTAAGCCACTTAAGTTCTCCCTCCCAGCACAGATATTTTAACATTAGATTAGATTCAACTTTATTGACATTACCCATGTACAAGTACAAGGCAACTAAATGCAGTATTTTGTGATTTAGTAAGTTGTCTCATTTGAAATGTAGTTCAGACTTAGTTACCACTGCATATTCTCTGCAGAACAACCCCCCAGGTATCCTGGCCCTGCTCGATGAAGAGTGCTGGTTCCCCAAAGCCACGGATGTCTCCTTTGTGGAGAAACTCTTGAACACACAAGGGAACCATGTGAAATTTGCCAAGCCTAAACAGCTCAAAGACAAGACAGAGTTTTCTATTCTTCATTATGCTGGGAAGGTGAGTTTGAACAGATTTTGATAATATGATATAAACATGCCACAGTGCCCTGTTAAGTACATACAATAAAACTAATGTTCTCCTTCTGACTTAAAAATAATATTGCTGTGATGATCGTGGACATGTTATACAAATATGTTTGAGGAAAGCTCAAATAACATTACTGTTGTTTTGTTTGTAGGTGGACTATAATGCTACAGCCTGGTTGACAAAGAACATGGACCCTCTAAATGACAACGTCACAACGCTGCTTAGCAACTCCTCCAGCCAGTTTGTGCAAGAACTCTGGAAAGATGGTGAGATGTCTGACTTGGCTGGTTTGGACTGTAAACAATTGGTTACATCTATATTCAAGGGATTCGTCGATCAGGATCAATTAAAACCATTCTGAATAGTTAATACGGTCTACTAAACTAATACATCTATGATTTTAAACAGTGACAGTAATAAAGTTGAATTTTGGATAATTAACACTCCAGTAATATTTAATAATGAAATACACTACACCCTGGGGCACCCCCCGCCTCTGGCCCTGTGGCGGCTCTAGCCCCCCCGCAATCTTCAACATACAGTAAGTGTGTATGGATGGATGAATGGAAATACACCACTAGAGCAAGATACTGTGAATCCTGAAATTTGTTTACATCTGATGTTAGATCCCACAAATATGACATGAACTGAAATAAAGCAAGACATTCACGGGAATGCTGTACTATCAAATTAATTTGAAATATTCTACATTTTATTTGCTCAAAACTTGTAAACATAGGGCCTTTAAATTACAGCAGGAAGAACACAATTTATTTCTAGAATGCTTTATACCATTTTAAGTTGAATAAAAATCTTTTTTTCATTAACAAAATAACATGTCATCTGTTTCAGCGGACAGAGTAGTGGGTCTTGATACAATAGCCAAGATGACGGACAGCTCCATGCCAAGCGCCTCAAAGACCAAGAAGGGCATGTTCCGTACTGTGGGACAGCTCTATAAGGAGTCTTTGGCCAAACTCATGACCACACTAAACAACACTCAGCCCAACTTCGTCAGGTGCATCATCCCCAACCACGAGAAGAGGGTAAAGACAAGTGCCCTGTTATCAACACTGCTGTCTCCTATGCAGCATTCCTTTGAAGATGCAGTTGGTTTAGCACAGCGAGGAAAAAAGAATTATAGATCATAAAATTATTTATTTGACCAGTCATATGGTTTTTAAAAGGGCAGCACAGTGATGTGGCAATTAGCACCCCATCACTTGTTTAGATGTGTTGGCTCATTTGAATGAATGATGACTACAACCCTGTATGAGGAGCCTATCCAGCTCCCTGACACCCTAAATATGATAAAGTATTCACAACAGGTCCTGCACTTTGAACTGTTGCCTCATAGTACAGTGAAATGCATACTTGGTTTTCAGTTTATTAATGTTTTTCAAAAAAAACAACACAATATCCATATAGTGCATTTACCAGCATCCAGTCAGTGCTGAGGCAGTGGTGTCTATTTCTTTCATGAATCCCAGTGTAGTAAAACTGAATCCTGCTCTCCTCAGGCAGGGAAGCTGGATGCTCACCTTGTCTTGGAGCAGCTGAGGTGTAATGGTGTGTTGGAGGGAATCCGAATCTGTCGACAAGGATTCCCCAACCGAATTGTCTTCCAGGAGTTCCGCCAGCGGTAAGTGGGATCCGATATGGTTCACTAACCTCTTACAATTTTACTAGATGTATCATGTTTTTGAATCTAGTTTAGTGTATTGCTGTGAAGCTTTCTCACTATATTAAGCATGACATATTTCTATCTCACAGCTATGAGATCTTGGCTCCTAATGCTATTCCCAAAGGTTTCATGGATGGTAAACAAGCCTGCTGCCTCATGGTAACCTTATTTCAAAATCCCAACCCTTGTTAATCAATAACAAATAAAAAAAATCACAATCAGTGCCATCACAGATATTTTGTGCCCATGTATATAGTCTTATTCTTTGTGAGCCATTAACACCTCATCTTTCTTGCCTACCTCTTTTCTGTGTAGATCAAGCATTTGGACTTGGATCCCAACCTGTACAGGATCGGACAGAGCAAGATCTTTTTCCGCACAGGAGTGTTGGCCCAGCTGGAGGAGGAGAGAGATCTGAAGATCACTGTGATCATCATCGCTTTCCAAGCTCAGGCTAGAGGCTTCCTGGCCAGAAAGTATGAATATACAGGCATCCTCACACAGACTCCACCCTGTAATAAATTCTGTCTGTTGTGCATTACACTACTCATAAGTTAAAGTCTTTTAGGTAATATTTTGCCCTTTTTTATTTAATGGTTTTGGGAGGGTTATTAATTAGAATCTAGAGCAGTTTGCATTAGATTATACAAAATATATTGGTTTTATTTATGTATTTTTAAAGGGCCTTTGCCAAGAGGCAACAACAGCTCACAGCCATGAAAGTAATCCAAAGGAATTGTGCTGCCTACCTCAAACTAAGGAACTGGCAGTGGTGGAGGCTCTTCACAAAGGTCAGCTAATCATTCAGTATTTTAATGCAAAAACATCAGCCTTGTATTTTAGCCTCACTTCTTGCTTTTTCTGTAGTCTTAGATTTACTTCCTTATGTACTGTACCTTTGTAAATTTCTTAGACTTTTCTTCTTTTAACCCCATTTTTAAAATGTGATGTTGCCCATTCTACTGAACCATAGGTCAAGCCTCTACTGCAAGTGACCCGACAGGAGGAGGAGATGAGTCTGAAGGAGGAAGAGCTGCAGAAAGCAAAAGAAACAGCTTCAAAGTTTGAATCTGAGCTGAAGGAGATCTTCCTGAAACACACATCGGTAAAGACTCAAATCTGAAAGAATGACACAAACACTACTTAAAAGTTTCATTGCTTTCACTTAATGTCATGGACATCATTTGAGACTGTTTTTGGGCACCAATTTATGTCACATTTCAGCTGTATATGTTAAACAGTTCCCATTTATGTTCTACAGGTGATCTACTGATCATTTCCTGTCTATGTGCTCCAGGTTTTGGAGGAGAGGAACGCACTGCAGGAGCAGCTTCAGGCGGAGACAGAGCTGTATGCTGAGGCTGAGGAGATGAGAGTTCGTCTTGCAGCTAAGAAGCAGGAGTTGGAGGAGATCCTTCATGAGATGGAGGCCAGGCTGGATGAGGAGGAAGAACGCGCTCAGGCGCTGCTAGTGGAGAAGAAGAAGATGCAACAGCAGATGCAGGTCTGCACATTGTTTTTTTCTATTGTTTTGTTGCTATTGTTGCTCTTAAGAGTTTCACTGCTTATTTCTATGCAATATATATTTTGACAATGTGATGAAATTGCACCTGAAACTGAGGGTTCGGTCTTTTTTATATAGGAATTAGAAGAACATTTAGAAGAGGAAGAGGATGCTCGTCAAAAGCTGCAGCTGGAGAAGGTTACCTGTGAGGGAAAAATCAAAAAGCTGGAGGATGACATCCTGATAATGGAGGACCAGAACAACAAGCTGCTGAAGGTAAGTGTGGACAAACTGCCTTGATTAGGAAAACCTTTCGTTTGATCAGGCACCACTGAGAGTTCCTGTGTCAGAAATCTAAATTCGGCAAATGCATGACCACCTGTACTCTGTGGTGTTTTGTAGGAGAGGAAGCTGCTGGAGGAGAGAGTTGCAGACTTCAGTGCCAACCTAGCTGAGGAAGAGGAGAAATCGAAGAACCTCACTAAGCTCAAAAATAAACATGAATCCATGATCTCAGAATTAGAGGGTAATCATCTTTTTTGCATTGTAGCATATGAAACATTTTCACAGTCATTACTGAAGTCACAATTGGAGTCGTACTCATACATCACAAAAATATAGATTTGTTCTAAATGTTATTCTTCCCCTGTACTTACAGTCCGCTTGAAAAAAGAAGAAAAGACTCGACAGGAGCTGGACAAGGCTAAGCGCAAATTGGAGGCAGAGTCAAATGACTTACAAGAGCAGATAGCTGACCTGCAGGCTCAGATCGCTGACCTCAAAGCTCAGCTCGCCAAGAAGGAGGAGGAGTTACAGAATGCTTTGGCCAGGTAAAGTCCTGACAAGTTACAAAAATAATACAAATTGAATATTCAGTACGCCTCAGTCTGCAAAGCCAAGGACCTGATTGCTTCAAAGCAACACCTGCTCTGTTCCAACTTTGATCTTCATGGATGCTATTTCTTTAATTTCTCTTATGCGCACTATCATTGTTTATATTTTACTGACAGGTTAGAAGATGAGACAGGCCAGAAGAACAATGCTCTGAAGAAGATCAGAGAACTGGAGGGGCATATCTCTGATCTGCAAGAGGACCTCGACTCTGAGCGGGCAGCAAGGAACAAGGCAGAGAAGATCAAACGGGACCTTGGGGAGGAGCTTGAAGCCCTCAAGTCTGAGTTAGAGGACACACTGGACACCACTGCCACACAGCAAGAACTGAGGTCAGCAATAAAATACACTTTGGAACTCCAGAGTAACATGCAACAAATATTAAATCCAGATAATTTAAATAAAACACCATTTCTTGTAATTAAAATGTTCATTGTAGATAGAGGTGCAAGACAGATTTGTCCAGTAAACATTTGCATGATCCAAACATGTGTTGTCCAGAGCCAAACGTGAACAGGAGGTGACCCTACTGAAGAGAGCCATTGAGGAGGAGAACCGGACCCATGAGGCCCAGGTCCAGGAGATGAGACAGAAACACACCCAGGCTGTGGAAGAGCTCACAGAGCAGCTGGAGCAGTCCAAACGAGTAGGCCCGCATTATTTTATAAAGTGTTATAAATACTCAGGTGCCTTTTATCTTGTTTGTTTAGTTTATATAGTGCTTCAGCCTCTTAGTCCTGTCTAATCAAAATGTTATTGATTGTTTCCTTTCTCTCTGCTGCTCAGGTGAAGACAAACCTGGAGAAGGCAAAACAAGCTCTGGAGAAGGAGACATCAGAATTAACCATAGAGGTGCGCACACTAGCACAAGCCAAACAAGACGGGGAGAACAAGAGGAAGAAATTGGAAGTTCAGGTGGCAGATCTTCAGTCCCGCTTCAACGACAGTGAGAAACAGAAGGCTGAGCTGGGAGAACGCTGCTCCAAGATCACAGTAAATCACTACCAGTATTTACATCAGCACTGAAGAGTGAATATTTAAAAACAACCATGCAGATATGCTCAAAATTATTGTCCCAGAGGCCTCATCTTTACCCTCATACAGGTTGAACTGGAGAGTGTGACAAACCTACTGAATGAAGCAGAAGGCAAGAACATCAAACTGACCAAAGATCTTACCAGTCTTACCTCCCAACTCCAAGACACACAGGTAACTTGACTTTTAGGAGAATTTTAGGAGCACTATTGCTTTTATATACAGTCCGGCAACAGAGTGGTGCAGTGGGTAGCGCAGTCGTCTCCCAACGGGAAGGTTGAAGGTTCGAACCTCGGTGCCTGCAGCCCACATGTCGATGTGTCCTTGGGCAAGACACTGAACCCCCACCCCCCCGTTGCACGGGATGGCGGCACATACGCACCCCGGGGCCCTCAGCTCCAAACATAATTTGGTTGTATGTGTTACAATAAATAATTCTTCTTCCACATGTAACTTTTCCTGTGGCTAAATAATGCTTACTGACAAAAAGTTCAGAAATAATTCAGTGACTTTGGACCTGGTGTGCTGCTACAGGAGCTGTTGGCTGAGGAGACACGTCAGAAACTGCAGTTCTCTACGAAGCTCCGGCAAGCAGAAGACGACAAGAACAGCTTGCAGGAGCAGCTTGACGATGAGGTGGAGGCTAAGAGGAATCTGGAGAGACATGTGTCTACCCTCAACATTCAGGTCAGAGTTCAAACTTGGGGTCAATCTAGAGGTTACAGGTAGAGTGACTGACAATATGATAAAAAATTAGACACTGGAGAGCAACATTTCACCAGGGGAGAAGCAATTGGGAGAAATGAGATACACTTGACCTTTGAGCTTGAACATTTGAAAAGACGTATCAGATTTACTGCTTAGTAACCTGAAAACAAAAGCAAGATTCCTTTTTTCACTGGCTAAACACATTCTGGGTCTGTCTGCAGCTGTCAGATGCAAAGAAGAAACTAGAGGAAATGACAGGAAACATCGAGCTGCTGGAAGAAGGCAAGAAACGTCTTCAGAGAGATCTAGAGGCAGCTAATACCCAGTATGAAGAGAAGGCTTCAGCGTATGACAAGCTGGAGAAGACCAAAAACCGTCTGCAGCAGGAACTGGAGGACACGCTGATGGACCTGGACAACCAGAGACAGAATGTGTCAAACCTGGAGAAGAAGCAGAAGAAATTTGACCAAGTCAGAAACATCTAAAACTAAGACATAACTCTCTGAAAGTATTAATATTTGTACCCAAAAAAGTAATCAGCTGCACTACTGGTTACATTATTTAGCAATGTACATTAAAATCACAGTTTGTCTATTTATCTACGGTTCTTTGCCCCTTCTGACCTCCAGATGCTGGCTGAAGAGAAGACTATCTCCAGTAAATATGCAGAGGAGAGAGACCGCGCTGAAGCTGAGGCCAGAGAGAAGGAGACCAAAGCTTTGTCTCTTGCGAGAGCTCTGGACGAGGCCCAAGATGCCAGAGAGGAGCTGGAGAGAGCCAACAAAGCCCTGAGGGCAGAAATGGAGGACCTGATCAGCTCCAAGGATGATGTGGGAAAAAATGTTAGTGCTGGAATGTCACAGAATAAGTCACTCTTTAAACTACTAGCACAGGATTCATTATGTTTAGTCTGAAAATCCCATGTTGTCAATTGTATAATTTGTTTAACATAATTAGTAATTTGAAAATATATTGATGGCAGGTCCATGAGTTGGAGAAGTCCAAACGAGGCCTGGAAGCCCAGGTGGAGGAGATGAAGACCCAGCTGGAGGAGCTGGAGGACGAGCTGCAGGCGGCTGAGGATGGCAAGCTGCGTCTGGAGGTCAACATGCAGGCCCTGAAGGCCCAGTTCGAGAGGGACCTCCAGGGACGCGATGAGATGGGAGAGGAGAAGAAGAGGCAGCTTGTCAAGCAGGTAAAGAAGCATAAAGACATTTTGTCTACCAGTAGAATTGGATCTAATTCACCATCACAGAATCACACACCAGCTGCATTAGTAATCTATGTGATGACATACATCGACTGCAGGTCCGTGAGTTGGAGACAGAGTTGGAGGATGAACGTAAACAGAAGGTCCTGGTAGCAGCAGCCAAGAAGAAGCTGGAGACGGACATGAAAGACCTGGAGGGACAGATTGAGACGGCCAATAAGGGACGAGATGAGGCAATCAAGCAGCTCCGCAAGCTACAAGTAAGATGAAGGGATGGAGTAAATGCAGCTGCAGATTCAGTACATAAAAACTAATAATCTAAATACTGTACAGTATTGTATTAGTTTTTATTGTAATTTTGGATGCATGTTTTATTTCATTGTTTCCCTCTATTTCTAATCATGTACCTTGTTGGAGGTTTTTGTATTTGAAATGATAATAGTGCCAGCTTCCAACTCAGATAGTGTTCAAGTGCTCTGGTCACACATACTGTACATACTGTCTGACACTGTATAGACTTGTAAAGTGCTAGACATTTTCTTTGTATGGAAAGTGCTATAAACTAATGATGCTTCTGAGGAACACAATACTTGGCTGCATTAGTTCTAAGCGCTTGGCCTACAATATTGCAAATACACTGATGCTAACTATCTTGTCTCCCTCCCTGTCGCTGGCTCTGTTTCTGTTAATCTCCCTCCTTCCAGGCCCAGATGAAGGACTTCCAGAGGGAGTTGGAAGATGCCCGCGCTGCCCGAGAGGAGGTGCTGGCTACCGCAAAGGAAAGTGAGAAGAAGGCCAAAAATCTGGAGGCTGAGCTCATGCAGCTACAGGAGGTAATGTTGAAGATTTCCAACAAAGCAAAAACTTGTCTGAGAGCAGAGGCTTGAAATAATGAACTCATCTCTAATCTGTCTCTAGGACCTCGCTGCGGCTGAGAGGGCAAAGAAGCAGGCAGAAGCTGAAAGAGACGAGCTGTCTGATGAGCTGGCCAGCAACACCTCTGGAAAGTGGGTGGAGACTTCACGCTGTTGCCTTGTCTGTGAAATGAACACAGAAAGCAAAAGATGATTCTGGTTGATTTCTACTGTGGGCCCTGTGCACAGGTCAGCCTTGGCAGATGAAAAACGCCGTCTGGAAGCTAAGATTGCCCAGCTAGAGGAGGAGCTGGAGGAGGAGCAGAGCAACATGGAGATCCTCAACGACAGGCTGAGGAAGAGTACACAGCAGGTGACAAGATCAGAGGAGCTACATTAGTCTCTTCAAGGCTTATTGGCTCTGTAGACGTGCTCCCTCTTTCTACCTCTGCCTTCCCAGCGTCATGCTGACAGACTGTCTTTCCTCTGCAGGTGGACCAGCTAAACAACGAGCTGCAGACGGAGCGCACTGCCGCCCAGAAGAACGAGAGTGCTCGGCAGCAGATGGAACGCCAGAACAAGGAGCTAAAGGCCAAGCTCCAGGACATGGAGAACCAGGTCAAATCCAAGTTCAAGTCCTCCATTACTGCCTTGGAGGCTAAAGTGGCACAGCTGGAGGAGCAACTAGAGCAGGAGAACAGGTTGGGGACAACAAACACACACACACAAAGCAGACAGTGTGTCTGATCAAAACATACAAGTTGTTGCTGTTGCTTAGTGGTTTTGTGCCAGTACACACACAAAATGTTAATCCACCCACAACTAAATGAATTTACATTTTCTAGCAATGAATCACTAAAACCAATACTACTTGTGCACTATATTCACGGATTACTTAGCAAAAACAGTGCTCCTTTATTATTACTGATGTCTTCTGTCATTTCCCAGGGAGAAGCAGGTATCTGCCAAGAGTATGCGCCAGAAGGACAAGAAGCTCAAGGACCTGGTGATACAGGTGGAAGATGAAAGGAAACAGGCTGAGCAGTACAAAGATCAGGTACAACCATACACACTTTTTGTGTGCACAGTAAAGTGCGTGGCCATCCACATTTGTGCATTGGATGGATATTTTGACTACACAGGGATGGGTTGGTGGGGTAGCCAATCAGAGTAGTAAACTTGCATATTTCCCATTTGCTCACCAGGCGGAAAAGGCAAATGCTCGCATGAAGCAGCTGAAACGGCAGCTGGAGGAGGCAGAGGAGGAGTCTCAGCGTGCTACAGCCGCCCGCAGGAAACTGCAGCGGGAGCTGGATGAAGCCACTGAGGCCAATGACACCATGAGCCGCGAAGTCAACTCTCTCAAGAGCAAACTCAGGTAGGACAATAAGCCAAAGATTTCTCTTCTCTGTCTACAAATCTTGCTTTCTTCTTGAGGCAGGTGGAGTGTTTTCTGTTTCTCTTTTCTGTAGTAACTTTATTCAACACTGCAAAAGGAAAAACAGCAGACTGAAAATAGATACATTAACAACAGCACACTCTTTTTACACAAAGGAAATGAACTCAAATTGTAAACAAACATTTAGAGCATTAAGATTTCTATTTAGTTCAGTGGATTTAGCTTTACCAACAACCAGCAAAACAATGCTGTCCATCTCTATTCCAGAGGCAATCCTGAACCCAAGGAGTAACACAGCAGGTACCTCTGCGCCTAAACATTACCATCGCATTTCTCATTAACTTAACAGAATTTTTCATTCCGCCGAGCACACTCTTAATGCTATCATTTCCTTCACTGAGCCTAACTGAGAGAAATATGGCTCACTGGCCTCCAGTGATTTATTAAGAAAAGAACAGTCACTAAGTCAAGCTGCACCATTTGCTTTCTATTACACCTATTTCCAGGCAGCCATATATTTCTCAGTGCTTGGTTTAACTGCAATAAACCAAACTCATTTTCCTGAGCCAGGATTGAAATGAGTTACCAAGATAATCAGCGTGCTTAACCTGTAACCAAAGCACCACCTCTCTATTCTGTATTTCATCGATTCTTCTTCTAGTGTGAAACACCTGAGTGGTTTTCAGACAAACCTTAACTACGTCAACAGCTTTCTAGTAACCACACTTTTTATTGAGGGACATATTTTTGTGTTTGTATTTGTGTCTTGTGTCTCTCTAGGCGTGGAAATGAGCCCTCCTTTGGCATTGGCAGCACACCTCGGCGTATAGGTGGAGGCCGAAGGGTGGTTGACGACGCCTCAGAGGAGGAGGTCGACTCCCAGGGCGACTTCAATGGAACAAAGTCAGTGGAGTAAGGGATGTCAAATAACCAAATTACTTTCCAGGGCTAAAGAATCACTTCGGAAGCCTGTCATGCTATCTAGTTCTTCCATATCACTGCAAAAATATATATTTTCTACCATTTCCATTAGTGTACAGCTGTACCTTTTCTTGACACAAAACAGTCAGAAGGGCCTGATATCAACCAGAAGAATTGTTTTAGTGGCTCTGCTGTGTGTTGCCTTTTTTTCTTTTTAACATGGTTTTGTACTGCTCGGAATGACTGGTACTCTCTTATGGAAGGTTTTGTGCACAAAAATAAGTGCCTCTAATTACCACACTAACCTGCCAGCAAAGGCTCAAGTCTCCACAATAAGTCACCTTGAACTCAAATCAGAGACGCTGTGTAAATCTGCAGATCTGTGGCTATTATCAGTGACTGTCGTTCTGCTGTCTGACTGCTGTTAGTGTTTCAGAGCAATGCTGAAGTGGTTTGTCAGATTGGATCTGTAGACAGATGTCTATACTCAGTCTGCCTCCAATCAGTGCTGCCGTTTGTACGAACAAATATTTAGCTGTTAAACATTTTCTAAAGCCACCAATTTATATTCTTTGCAAATTTATTGTGCCCAGAAATGTTTACATAACATTTATTACAGGAATAACTTAATGTTTAAGGGTAAACACAGTTTGGGGTTACACCAACTACAAAATAATTTTCAACATTTTTACTGTAAATTTAAAAAGTCCCTGCTCACCCTAAACAAACCATTCTCATTTCATAATGTTATGTAATCCGCTGAAGTTTATGTGACACCATTCATATGTATTAGTTGTTGAACCACCTGCACAATAAATAAATATCTTTAAAAAAGCTTTGATTTTCTCTTTTTATTGTTTCTGTCATGGTCAGTGACTAACACAACAGAACAATATTCTCATCTGTTCAGTTTAGTAAAAAAAACACCTAGAATTTAACAGGACAAAAGTTGGGTATAGTACCTCAGGCACATTAGCAGAAGCAGCTATAGGGGTGCTGCATGCATACACACACCCAGTACACAGTGGTCAGAGACTAGTTACTGTTAGCTCATGTTAGTTCAGAGCAAAACAGAACAGAGACTAGTTACTGTTAGCTCATGTTCTGAGCAAAACAGAAAAAGGAGCAGAAACTGCAATTCTCACATGTTAATTCCTACACATTATACAGTTATGACTGCAGTAGAAATGTGATATTTTATGTGCTGTAGTATGTTCTTAATGAAATGCTGGATTGCAATAATGAGAACTGATTAAGTCTGAAGGAGAGATGTTGCAGTAAAATTTGTTAATCATTTCCCTATTCACTATACAACTCTTACCAAAACAGGAAAATGGTATAGGCTAGCTATACATTAATATACTATGAACTATGCATATATTTCATCTGTTGAAAATCTATTATTGCTTGAAATTATCATAGTAAAAAAGTTCTTTGCCACCCTAGATCATAAATCTGCAGCATGACAAACCTTATATAGGCAGAAATCCTATCCCTATTCTTCACATTTATAAGCTCTCCTTATCAGAAAGCAGTCTGCTAAAACTAAGTCTGTGTGATAATAATGAGATGAGGGCCAAGGAGTAAACTAAAGGTAAAGAACCAAGTGAACCTCCTTAAACTGCTCCACACCAGGCTCTTTGTGACCTATAACAATTGATGCCGTTATTGATAGGACAATGTTCCCGTGTTATATCTGATATACAAAGAAAACTTAACCCATGACCTCTATGTTCAGTCTACCTCTCATTCCTCACAGCTTTGGTTTAGAGGTTTAGGTCATAAACTCATTTGTTTTATAAATGACCCTCTATGTTCTTGGTCCTATACCAAGGTCATATCCAGTGGCTGTTAATATATTTAGCTACTTCAGTGGATTCATTCCTAAGTGCAACAACTGTCCTACATGTGTTTTCTGGGAGCATGTAATGTTTCAACAGCTCTGTTGTGCTTGATCTATCACAGAAAGCAAATCAGTAGACTGCAGCATCAGATACAGCAGAAGATATGGTGCGAGCAATAGGTTCTGCATTCCTTGATTTTACATACAGTAAGCTGTAGTGCTGCTTCCTGTCATAGACATGGTGTGATATGTGGGGCACAAAGCAAGGACAGACGATTTTTTGTTCCAACACTTCAGCAGGGCACATGGAAACACAGGACGATGGCCTGGGTCAACGTTCCACTGCTGTAAGTTTATACAAGAGGAGGTCTGGGTGAAGTTATTGAAGGAAGGAGGTGGCTTGTCTTCTGTCTCATAGCAGGATCTTGACCCCTCCCTGTGGGGACTGGGCACCCTGGGAGACCCCTCTCGGAGGAGCTGGTCCAAACTCTAACCGCTTCACTAAACTGTAAAACAAGATGTAGCACATACTCTCATGAACAAACCCAAAATTAACAAATACTTTTTATTCCCAATATCTGTTGACTTATAAAGTGATATTTAAAAAATGACTAAAATTATCCTGTAAAAATGTATGGAAGCTTCTGTGTGCAAATAAAGGCTAAGATCAAGCACACAGAGGATTTTACCTGGTTATTGTTTCAGATTCAGTGACCCAGTCCAGTCTAGGAATAATTAGATTCAGTTCCAACAGTGTATCTACTGTATATTAGTCTAAGTGAACATGCTCTAATTTACTTATGAAATGTATAGGTCGATTCCTGTATTTTTTGACTTTTTCCATTCTGACAATGGGTCATGCTAACTTTGCACCTGAAATGAAAACAGGATTTCTTTCATTGCATGTGCATTCTGAGGAATGAAGGCCACACGGGGGTTCCAGCTATACACAAAATCAGCACCAGTGCACATTAACAACCATGTCTGAGCCTTCACTAAAAAAAAAAAAAAAAAAAAAAAAAAAAAAAACTGTTTTACACTTATACCTATGGGTAGGTACAAAATATATGTAAAGCTTCTATAGAAAAATACACACAATCACCTGTCGTACTGAGGTGGAGGACTCATGCTGGTCGCTTGGACCTCGGGGCCTGTTTCTAAACCAGACAGACTACTACGACCAGCTGGAAGTGCCGGTCTGCTGATAGATGTGTCGTACACAAAGTCTCGACAAGATGCCAACTTGGACTCCAGATTCTGGCATGGATAAAAAAAAAAAAGCCTATAAATGCAACACCCAAACCTGTAATCATACTATTCAAAGAAAGCACAATACTGAGAGAAAATGTTCACTGTAGGCTGCAATAGCAAAAACTGTCAATTACTCCAACTTTTCTCAGCAGCTCTCCTACGATGTTGAGTGCAGATATTCTTGCAGATGTAGTGAGGGGAGTCCCCATTAGACCATCACCTAAAACAGAACAGATGTGTGCATGTAAACACACAGTATGTTAACATGAAGCTCATACATTTACTTATCAGTATATTTATTACAGTAGCAAAAGGTTTTCCTATCTACCTCTTCGGATGCTGGAAGCAGGGGGCGTGACAAATGAGCTGAGAGGTCTGGAGGGTGTGCCGGGGATGCATGGGTTGCCAGTTGAGGGGCATGGCAGATCCGGTCGATCTGCGTCTTTGCCCAGACTGCTGGACGGACGTCTTTCCTTCTGACGTACAGCCAGCTCCTGACGAAGATCTGCCACAAACATGAAAAACACATATAACTGAGTCAGCTTTTCATCAGTGAAAGAGATTCCAGTGTAAAATGTTTGCAGAAGAACACTGGTTTTCATTACAGTCACTGTAGAACAAACAAACTTGCAGACTCTCAAAGTTACTTTAACCCATTTTAGTCATCTCACAGTGTTTCTGTTGGGTTTTTTTCCAGCAGCCAGGTGGAGGCTATGGCTATATATGTCTGTATACTCAGCTGCAAAACATTCTTTAGAACATATTTATTGAGATCTAGCAGTACTAAATACATAATTTATTGATTTCACAGGATAACAAGTATATAAGCAACATTGGAAAGGGCTGGTTACACCGTTTATGACATGTAATTCATGACAAGGCAATGAGTATCCTTAACATTACTTTGTGAAATATGGAACCAAGGGTAAGGGCAACAAATCTGGATGTACTGCATCTGGATGTTTGTAATAAACTGTAAAATCTATCTGACTTAATGTTAGTAACTTCAGTCTACCATCATCTCTCTTCTTTGTTTTAGTCCTCTGTCTTTCTCTCCCCCTCACCTCAGCCAGGTGTCGCTTCATGTCTCCACTTTGTGTTTCTGTCGTTTCAAATTAAAAGCCCTTTGCAGAGTTATGTAATTGGGACAGTTCATAAAATTCTGAAGCAGTGGTGTCAATAATTTTGCGGTGGCAGGCTGCTGCTACAAAACATGTATAGCGGAAATACCGTCATACTGTATCTGCTTCATAACGATGTTGTAGAAGTCAACCCTGTATGAAAAACTGCACTTCTACATAAAATAGATTTAACAGCCTTACAACAAGCCAACTTTACAGAATCAGCACTGCCAAAGAACAATGTACAGTAGGTATCACAACGCAACAGTGCCACAGTTTCCCAGCTTGTTCTCTTATGAATGTTCAAAATACATTTCAAGAATACTGCTAATATAAGTTCCCACTGCCAGTGATAAGATTTGCTTTTCCTTGCCCTGGTACAGTCAGCTTGTCATGTTGTATTTGTGGAGAAAAAGCATAAAGTTTTAAAAAAAAAAAAAAAAAAAATTGCTTTGTCACTGACTGCCTCTGTTACCAGTTCAACATCCTCAATCCAGTGATCAGCAACCAAGTTGACTAGCGCCAAAAAAAAGAAAAAACCAGTTGACAGAGACAATCGCACACCCAGCGGCACCTGATGGCCAGCTATGGTTCAGTGTGTCAGGGCCCTAACATTAGTACTAAAACCAGATATGATACCAGCTGTGATGGATTGCCACTCTTTAGCCAGTTTCAAATTTCTGCAAGTCCATTTCACTAATTAATAGAAAACAGTGGCTGAGTGGAATGAGGAACAACATAATTCAAAATGATCAAGTGTATTTGATCAGTAATAAAATAAGCATAAAGTCACCGGTAAAAACCTTTAAAATCCTCCATTGAAATTAGGTGGTACAGATGTATATGAGAATACAACCACACATTAGTTCAGATACAGAATAAACAGAGAGAACAGACAGGACACAAATATTCAGAGGGTCAGTCACTGCCAGTTTGTAGAGGAGTCAGCAGTTCTTATTAAGGGTGTAACGAGCCATCAATCTGGATTGAGACATCAATCAAACACTACGCGATCTGATGACACTGATGCAAAACATAAACCGATGTTTTGTGTGCTTTTATTTTGGTAGCCAACCACATATGTACACATTTCCAGTGAAGCGCTGTTCTTGTCAAATTAGACATCTTTTCCATCTTTTTTGTGTGTGAGACAATATATATGCTCATCTCAAAAGAGGTTTGTTGAATTAGAAGGTGATCATTTGTATTTAAACAGCACTTGAAAGTGAACAGAGGAGCTCCACAATTTTTAAAGTTATACTTTTGTTACATTTTAGTTAATAAAAATTGAATTGTTGAAAATAGGCAGACAATATCACTTGATATCCATCACTATCCCCTGGATCGAATCGAAATCGCATCGTGGCATATATTCAAGCATCTGCAAACGTCAGATTGCTGGCAAAGAGCATCGATATAGGATTGTATCATGATGAGAATGGAGATTTACACCCCTAGCTCTTATAACCTTCAGGTCTGTGACACACCAAGCCGACAGTCGGCCACTATCAGGCCCTCTCCTTATTTTTTACCTCCACGATTTACTTTCTTCTTCCACTACCAAATCACCAAAGGCTAATAACACCAGTACCATTTGCAACTTCTTATCAAACAGTCTCAACTAGAATCAGCTATAAAACGTCGGTAGTGAGCAAGAGCCGCTTTGTTTACAGTTTGTACATACACAGCCCAAGTTCAGCCTTATTCCCTTTCTGAATGGCAAACACAGACACCGCCACCTGCTGGTAGGGCGAGTTATTTTGACCACGCAGGCACAGAATGTTTGGGCTAGTTGGTTGCAGGCTATAGTCTTTACAATGTGTTCATGTGTAACTTTTTTAGTCCGCTTATGTCACTGCGAGTTCGTTGATGTTGGCTTGGTGTGTCTGCCCTAAGAAGCTACAGCGAGTGGACGTCTGTGTGCATACCTCTGGCTTCATCCTTGAGCCTCTGAACAGACTCGAGTAGGTTCTCCTTCTCATCCAGCTCACTTTCAAGAAAGGCATTCCTCTCAATGACTTGATTCATCCGCTGCTCAAAGTCCTCCAGGGACATGATGGTAGCCCTGGAATAGCCAGAGAGGACAGGTCAATAAAAACTAGCCACAATGGATTATCCTGCATATTGGCCTAGCATGCTAAAGTGTATATGCACTATAAGCAATCAATTGATGAGATAATGACATAAGATCTTATACACTGACCTTTTGGTCCTCTCCAGGTCATCATTGGATTGCTCAAGCTCTCTGATGTACTTTTGCAGGTGATCTCTAACTGCTTTGGTCTGTGCCAGTTCTTCCTCCAGGGCTGAGATGTGCCTGAAAGCATCAGAATGCTGGGCCTCGAATTTCTCCTGCAAACAGAACACAGACCTCAAATGAAATGACAATGCCAGTTTTGCTGTGTCATGGAGGATTGTTAGTCAATTCAATTTTATTTTATTTGTATAGCACCAAATCACAACAAAAGTTATCTCAGCACACTTTAAATGGCAAGGTCTAAACCTTACTATTATTGATATCATAGAGGAAACACCCAACAAATCCCCCTTGAGCAAGCGACTGGTGACAGATGGGAGGAAAAACTCCCTTTAATGTAAGAAACCTCTGACAGACCCCAGCCCTTGGTGGGCAGCCTTCTGTCTTCACGGGTTGGGGTGAGTGGATAGAGGAGAAAGAAAAGAAAAGAAAAGAAAAGCAACAAGAAACAATAACAATCAATCAAACACTGGGAAGGTTGATGTGGTCGGTGACTGCCTGTCAGAAACATAAGAGCTCAAGAGCCAGGGCTACCTGCAGAAAGGTACAGGGAGAGAGATAGGACACTAAAGGAGAGGAGACACAGTTTGTTATGCATAATGGTGGTATATAGATGCATGAAGGGGAGGGGAGGAAGATGGGAGCTCAGAGCATCATTGGGGGGCCCTCAGAAGTCTAGTCCTATAACAGCATAATTAAGGGAAGGCGCAGGGTCACCTGATCCTAACTATAAGCTTTATCAAAAAGCAACATCTGAAGTCTAAAAATTAAAATAGATAGGGTGCATTTGGAAGCATAGCAAGACAATCTGTGTATTTTTTAGAGATTAGCTGAAGCAAAAAAAATCACACTGAATGTTCGTTCTCTGCCTTCTTGTCAGTAGCAATGATATGCTGAGCTTGTGTGTGCGTCTAGAGTACCGTGATATCTTCTTTGTGTGGCTAACTAGAGCACCTGAGTACTATCCAGTTCTGTAGGACCACGGCCTGTTTATAATCAAGGGGCTCTACCTTTATGCTTTCTAGTTCCAAGCGAAGTCGGTTGTTGTTTAGTAGAAGCTCTTTGTTTCGGCCCTCACACTGCTTCAGCTCAGTTTCCAGTTCTGCCTCATAATCCCGGCTCATCTGCTGAAACTCCTGCAGCTCCTCCTGAGCTTCGTCAGCCCTGGTGACAAAACTAAATTGAACTCCACCAAAATCAACTCAAAGGTTTCCACTCTGTTATATGTATGTGGCTATAAAACCTCATTATTATTTCATGCAGCTGGTTAACGAGTAGTGTGTTACAGCTCAGTAAGTTATATCATGTAATAGTAGTTTTACCTTTGCTGATGCCTCTCTGCCTGCTCCTTCCAGAAATCCAGCTCTTCTTTTAGAGAGGCAAACTTGTGTGTTGCTGGCTCTACCATCTCTATTGTTCTGAGTCTGGATGCTGGGTAGGGTGCCTAAAAATAAAATAAATCATATGAAATATTTTAATGCTGTCATTATAAGAGCAGAGTCGTGCTTACAATTGAAACCACACAACTGTTAGCATTAACGAATGCTAAACAGGCTGGTTAATGTACGTCACCACCGCCATTGCATTTTGTCACTATAATGCCATACTAAGCTGAGACAAGTAAATAAACATGGTCTGTGTTTATTTATGGCAAGTACTAAAATGTAAAGACGCTGCTTTTTAAGGCTAAAAGCGGTGCTGGAAACTGCATAACGATAACAGCTACGCTAGCTATATCTCAGCTAAGCTAATGTAGTTAGCTAAGCGCCCAAAATTCCATATCCCAAAGCAGCAACTAAGATAAAGTAAGCCAACTCACCTGCATCCAAGAGAACGTTTAAACATAATACAGGCGAAGGGAATGTAATTCTAGGCAAATAGTTCCCTGACTCTGCAACAACGTACCACAATTTAGACTAGCTAATCTCTCCTAACGTTACAACAGACACCGTCTTGCCATTGCCAACCAAATACAAACGAAGCTTTAGTTTTCGGGCGCCATTGGACAATACAGATGACGTCAGGCATGTATTATCCAATCATATTATTCAACAAATTTGAAGCTGCGTAGCCCACAGTAATACCTGGGCCGGTCTCTTCCTGTTGTTTTGTCATGACGCAACAAAGCACAGCAAGGGAGTGTTATCCAGAGGCGTTGCTAAACATAAAGCTCTACTGGGGTACAGCCCTCTCGTTACTCAAATCACAACTATTTTTATTGAAACAACTACTGGTAACGGTAAAAATGTAGAGATATTAATCTTTATGAAAATATTTATTTGATCATCATTAATCTATGATGGCTGTATGAAAATACACGTATACATTGTGGAGGTAAAACAATCGTAAGCAGATGACAAAGCAGGAACCTAATGTTAAAGATGGTACTTAATATCACTCTCTACTTAAGGCAAAGTTACCAGAAGTTAACATTTAAGAAATGATTAGTTTCATGATGCATGTTCTTTGTTTCTAACAAAGAAATAGAGGATTTTTGAAGGGGTCTGGGGACTTTGTGTGCTGATTATTAATGTTACATGTGGCCAAAGGAGTGGAATGACAGCCAGCAGCAGCCTAATTTTAAAAATGTTTATTGTAGTAACACCAACTTAATGCATTGCTGCTACAACTTTACCAGAAGATGGAACATTTAAGTTAGCACAGCTTGAGTTATACAGTATATTGAATGCTATGTTTATCAAAATAGCAAAATTAACTGTTGGATTTTTGAAAGGAGTTTAGCCACTTTTTAATCAGCAAAAGAAACAAGGAGCTTATAAAGTGAAACAATGTGCACTGTCCATGATGCTGAAGAGAAGAATCCTGAACAACTTTTGACTCAGGAATAGTATGAAACACTGACCTCAGAATCTAACCCTGTCTATCTTCTACCAACAACACATAACCTGCAGAAGCATGCATCAGCTTCACATTTATTTCAGTTACAATTGTTATGAATTAAGATTTGGTGGTGCAGAGGCTTCATTGTCGATGAGGGACTGGTACAGCATCATCTTTGTCCTCTTCATAGCTGAACATGTCAACTTCTGGGTCCCAGCGTCCCACATCAGTTTCTCTGGCAGGACAGGAAACAACATGGTACACTGCAACTTTTCAAGCACAAAATACAGTGTACTTTTCTCTAATTTATCAACTATCAGAGCCCATCTGCCTGCCCACAATGGCTTTATTCTCCCCAACTGATGCTTTCATCTAGGGTGTTGTGGAACACAGTCTAGTTTATTTAGAAAAAGAAGGAGAAAGAAAAGGATCTATTCATCAGAACCAATGGCCCTGAAACTAGTTGTGTCCACCGAGGACAAGAAAAGTACACTTGTTTAAAAATGTAATGCTCAAATACAGATGAATGGAAGTGAGATGGATGCTGGCTTCTTTGTCCCTCTCCACTATTCCCAGCTTAAAGGCATGATGCATTAAGCAGTATTATGTCTCTGCTTTTGAACACAAAGTGAACAGTTTATACCGCTGAGTGAATACTGCCCCAGTGAACGCAGATATCAGGACACATTTAATATCAAGTGTGATTTTATGGGTTTTATTTAATCCAAACATGATTTTACACAGTCTAGATCAAGGAATGAATTTTCAAGCTCAGCGTGTTTAAATGCCCTATCTGCAGAGTTTCTGATTCATAATCAAAACTTGTGGGCTGCTGGGAGGAGATGGTGTGCACATTTTTTTTTTACCACAAATGGGCTGCTGTTCACCATTCTATATGACTCTATTCAGTTAATTGTTTCAGTCATTCTTTTTGCATGGATTTGCAGTTGCAACATTAGCTGTTTCCATCTTTGCCAATGGTGTTTGCCTTTGTCATATGATAGTAAAACTGAATAGGCCTGTTTGGTTGGATAAAACAGTACTGAGAAGATCTCAGTAGTGGGACTATTGCTGTGCAAAGGCTTCAAGAAATTGTGAAAATAGATTTTTGTGGTAAAATTGTAGGTTAATTCTAAATAAAATCAGCCTATATAGGGCTATACAAATATTATCTTAGTTGTTTGACTGATTATCATTTCTCATGCTTTTCCAGCTGTGTGTACTAGAGGGTGCATAAGCACATAGTCGTGTTTCCATTCAGTTTAAACGTTTAAGCCCAAGATTGTCATCCACTATACAGTAGGGTAGCTAATTATGTTAACTAATTAATTAATTATGTTCATTATCAATTAATATGCCAGTTATTTTCTTAATTAATAGATTAACTGTGATCCAAAATGCCTTCTTTGAATCAACAGCCAAAAACTGAAAGAAGTTTGTCATTGTTTAGTTTATCATGAAAGTCTAAAAAAAACTGCAAATATTAACATATGAGAAGCTGAAACTAGAGAGATTTTCTTGGCACTTTTTCTTACAAAATGAATTAATTACTCAGCAAAGCAGTTTAATTATTTTCTGTCAATCAGTCCCCCCAACTCCTCATGTACAATCGTTCATTAGGTAAAGTACAAAGACGATGGAGCCAACAGCTATCTTTTTCACAGTAACGTTATTCAGTTTCAGAAATATAGTTTAATGCAATGCAAAACAAACTGACAGCAAAAGGATACAAAATGACCAGAGAGATGCAAAACAAGTACCAAAAAAAGACACAAACGATCCCTTAACCTCACGTCTTCTCTCTCTTTATCTTTCTCTCACATGCATACAAAAGTTGTCCTTGAGTCACCATAAATAATACATTTGTGTTAGCATTAACTGGGGGCCTTGCACAAGAACAGCTGGTAGGGTGAGTCACAGTCCTATCAGCTTACAGCTAATCAAAGGCATCCATTAAAAATATTTAATGCATCATTTAGAAAAAAAAAACATTTATTGTGTCCAAGGAGCTTCAAACATCCATGGGCTATTTGGAAATCCAACTTTCCCTGTTTCTCGCTTAGATACTTTTATTATAAAAAACAAACAAGCAAACAACACCAAAAACAGGACAGCTTCTTCTGTTTCCTCTTGTCTCCTGGCTGACTGTTTTGAAGAAGCCCTGTGAAATGCTCTTCTTTATAGAGCCGATTCCATTCACCATTAATCTACCAAGATCTAATTAAGCCAAAAATCGAGGTCAGAACCTTAGGTGTCCATTTTATGTCCCTGTTATAATGGATTGTGCAGGAAACAAGGACAAAACGTCCTTAGAAACATTCAAACCTCCATCAGGTGCATCATTTTGAGCCAAGTACCACTGCAGCATCTTCTCCACGGGGTGTCAGCATACACACAACAGCAACATCTGAAACCTAAACAAAACGTAACTATTTACACAATAATATATATTGCTATCACAGGAGGGACAAAAACTATATTTTAATCACCTTTAAAATAATTCTACATATCATGTTTTGTTTGCCAGTCAGTGCAGCAGGTGGTGCCATAAGGTTCAGGACTGTAATGTCCCCACTGTGCCAAGGGCCCTACAGGGATGCGTAACACCACACTCCAACCACAAGGAGGCAGGCATGTGATGAGGAGAACTAGTTTCTTAGGCCTTTTCTTTTCTGATGTTTAGACTTAGTGTTGTCCGCTGGAGCACGAAGTCCCATTAGTGACTTATTGAAGCTCACAGGAGACAGGAAATTAAGAGAACCAGGCAAAATGATAAGAGGTCATGTTGAATGTCAGTGCAGTTACTTTCCACTTGGTAATATTAGTGGCATGGCTCAAGGGGTGGCAATGTCTGTCTGTTGGTTGGTCCACCACTTTTGTCTACAATGAAATATCTCAAAAACTATTGGATGTATTCCCATGACATTTTATACAGAC
>NW_018127909.1:3361543-3363570 GCF_001952655.1 Monopterus albus | reverse complement strand
CACCCACCCAGAAGTTTCATACATATAGTTATGTGGCATCCTGTTGCATACATCGAATCAGCTGGTTCTTGAGTTAAAGGTATATCCTAGGGTGTGGTGTAAAAAAGAGAGGTAACACTGTCAGAGATTGCCAACATTGAGATTCAACACCGACAGAATATAATAGTTGTAGGTGGGCTATATGTTTGACAGAACCTCTAAATCTAAACCAAGTCATAGCCAGCCGGTCTTTGATTTGCATCTGTCTTCCTGCAGTATGTGTTTTTAAAAATTAAAAAGTTGTGTACAGATTACCTCCACATACTGCATATATGCCCTTATTAAATAAAATGCAGCAAATTCACATTTTTTAGAAGCTGGAAAATTTGGCACCAAGTTTTGTTTTTAAAATATAATCATTTCAGGTATAATAATATCAGGCTTTAAATTAAAATGACAAATTATTAAGTAAAATTAATATCCAGTGTTCTTTTTTCGATATTAGAGCTGACATCATGATTTGCGTCACTGGTTGTGATGGCAATGAGAATCGAATCTTCGAAAGCACAGCCCGTTATTCTAAATTCAGTCTACCATCGAGCTGATGGACAGGAGCTGAACTAAGTGAAACTCTTCAACTGTGAACAAGTGCTGATTTGTTGAGAAGTGAACAACTTGATTTCAGAAATGTGATCTGTGATAAACTGCTCACATCTTGAAGCGTGAAAGCAACTTTAGTGGAGAAACCATGGCCCCCTCTGCTTTACTCGGTGAGAAACACTTGCTGGCTCTTGGCATCCAAAGTTTGGATGTGGTGAAACACAGCAGACCACATAAGGTGTAAATTTTTTACACCTTGCTTTAACCTCTAGAGTCCCTGCGTCCTCATATGAGGACCGCACAGCTTGGGTTTCCAAAGCTCAGGACTCTAGAGGTTAAAACATTATATAATAGAGCATAATAAATCTAAAAATTGATAAATATAATATTTATTATGACTTTCACTGAAAATATTTGTCCCGAACCATATCAAAATAGCACACCTCCAATAAACTTGTTATTTTGTTGTAAAATGGTTAAAAACAATGTATTGTACTGAGGGTGCACATGTCAGGTTTAAAAAAGTATTAATATTAATGTAGTGTTTGAGAAAAATGTATTTTTTTGATCGGTGCAAGTCGTCGAGTTTAACATTGAAAGTATAGGACAAAGATGGCGACTGAGCCATTTTTTGAAAAATGCTAAAACTTGAATATGTGTGCGCCATGGAGGCGACGTTCGATATTGGAGCCAGCGACGTCCGATGTCAATGCGGACCCGCTGTGATGCGTTGGCATGTTTTCATTGATGACGCCTGATTGAAATACAGTATATCCATAGTTTTTAGAGCGTAGTTCAGAGCTGTTGAAGTCACCGTGGGATCATATTCGCCAATTTAAAGCATCTGTGAGCTGTCGTCCCTGAATTAATTCAGAACTGCAGCGGTTTTGAAGAGGGGGCGTTTAGGCTTTAAAAAGTTAGCATATAATTTTATAACTTTGAAATGTTATTGAGGATTATAATACAAAAATAAACTATCACCTGCTGTGGCTTCGGGGTCTGTCTAGTGATGTGCTTATACCATCAGTGTCCTATTTAACACTCCGAATATGATGTACAGTAAAGAAGAGTGTGATCAGTCATGAACATGACAGATGTGCAGACGATGTCTAGATGTTTGTGTGGTTAGTGTATGGCAGTGGTCCCCAACCCCCGGGCCGCGGACCGGTACCGGTCCGTGGATCAATTGGTACCGGGCCGCACAAGAAATCATTAATTATTTCCGTTTTATTTATTATCTGAGTCTGAACGATCTTTTATTTTGAAAAATGACCGCATTCTCTCGGTTACATCTCGGTCACTTGAGCGCCAAAACTAGCTTACTTGTGGACATATTCAGCCTGCTCAATGAACTCAATCTGTCACTTCAGGGGAAAATGACAACTGTCTTCAAGTTGGCAGATAAAGTAGCTGCATTTAAAGCCAAACTGGATTTGTGGGGACGACGC
>NW_018127909.1:3359181-3360565 GCF_001952655.1 Monopterus albus | reverse complement strand
ACACCCACCCCCCCCCCCTCCGGGCCGCGGTAAAGTTGTCAAGCGTTAACCGGTCCGCAGTGATAAAAAGGTTGGGGACCACTGGTGTATGGGATTTAATGTAGGCTAATTAAGGTACAAAGTTATCACTGTTAAAAAGTAGTGACATCTCTTTAGTTAGAACTCTGATATTATCATCCTGACAAAGGGGACTAAAATTTTCCAGTTGGTTCTGTCTATTCAGCTGACCTGCCTCTGCCAGGATGAATCCTTCAGCTGATTGTCATCAACCTGAGGAGCCGTCCTCTAAGCAGCACCAGTATCGATACCATGCAGGACTCCATCCTGACCCTGTACTACAACCTTGTCACAAGCTACTTCCCTATCATTCGATTTAGAGTAGTCATATGTTCTATTCAGATGCAAACTCCTTTCATCCAAATGGAGCAGGAGGGGAGGGAGAATACCACATCCTCACCTCTGATGGCTGCACCACCAGGTATGATGGTTTCCACTTCACACTCCGGCTCAGCTCCTGCAACTATTCTCACTCCAGTTCTCTCTGAAGGTTGATGGCAGCACTGTAAACAGTCATCTCCCCAGTCTATCGAGCACAGCTGGAGGGCACACCAGGCCTGTTGCAACAGAATGCATATGGTCCCAGCCACTCTGCCTGACGGACATGGCCCTCCACTGGGTCATCCCCCTCATGCGTGTGCGTTTGTCTCAGAGCCCGGCATGCTCTGGTAACATAGCCCTCCACTGGGACTTCCCCCTCATGCATGTGTGTTTGCGTCAGAGCCCGGCATTCTCCCGGGTGCAGGATTATGGTTCTTGTTACTGAAAGCTATTTTTCCAGTTCTCTTAACCAGGAACTCAGAGAGACGAGGCGGTCCAAGTGTATACAAAAAAAAAAAAGTGCTGGTTTATTCAAAGGATCACAGGTAAAATTAACATTACACGTCCAGGCATCTTCCACCTCCAATACTGCGCGCAGGCAGATGAAGAATGAAAGACCCCGAACCCAACAGGCCTGTACATTTTATCTGGTTTGGGCTAACCCATTCTACACAGGCACGTCAAACCGTGACGTCACCTGATATGCCAGCTTTACAGCTGACCGTAGCAGTAGTCAAAACATGGAGAAAATCAATGTGTGTGAATGTTGATTAAGTGGTGTGTATCTAAGAACATACAGGACATTCAGGGACATGTCCGGACATTAAGCCTAGGACGATATTATGATTAAGATTACGGCTGAACATATAATAATAACACAGAATACAATCAGTCAGAGGGGTTAGGCAGTACTCGGTAGTCACAAGGCAATCCGGGGGTCAGTACTGGAAAAACTGGCACAAGAAAACCCGCTGGAAAGCCTGAACATGAGTTAGAACGATATGGC
>NW_018127909.1:3357035-3359161 GCF_001952655.1 Monopterus albus | reverse complement strand
CTCCACCCCCCCCCCAGGAAGCTGCCTATATAGGGGTGAACACAGGTGTATGTAATGAGAGGCAGGTGAAACCAATGTAGGTAATGAGCTAAAGTTCACAGGATTCAGGGTGAGCTCAGGACAGGAAATAGTGTCAAAATAAGAGCAGGAGACCGGAAGCAGGCAGGACAGAATCATGACAGAGGGGTAAAGTTAATGCACTCGGTATGATGTTTATTTTGGACTGCAGACCACTCACAGGGTTGATTTACTCAACAACCCCACCCACACAAAGTAAAAGTAAAATAAAAATCTTATGCAGTTGTTGCCAGAGGAAACATCATCTAATTGCTGCATATGGTGAACCAAAATCCATATGGCAGCTCAATACGTACATAGTAAATCAAAATGACTAGATGTATTACTGCAACAGTTTTGGTGTTGCTGACGGAGGCTCTTCAGAAGCAAAACCAATGCGAGATTCCATTAAGTAAATATAGTGGTTAAATAAAGTGTTTCTTTTGGACAACAAACTATGAGTTGTATTAGGGGATGCTCCGCCCTGTCCCCAGGAGCTGGGCCATGCAATCTGGGGTCAGTCTTGGGGTTTCTCTGGGGAGCACAGCATGGGGGAGGAAGGCCAGGTCACTGTTTCCTTTCCCTTAACTGCTGACACCCTCTTAGACAAGCTCCCCCCTCAGGGTCTGGGAGCTGTTTAGGAGGGGAACACACCACACATGGCATCTCTCCTGTCAAGGTCAGAGGCCGATCCCGAGCTGTTTCATTCCCAAATATCAACTATTAACATAAAACGTGATGAGCAGTAAAACAAAGGGAAGGTTTAACTTAACCATAACCCTGCACGACCTCACCCTGCTGAGCTGCTCCAGAGCTCAGGTGTTGGCCTCACCTCGTGCAGGTGGTTCGGGACAGGGGCATTGCCAGTACACTCCTGTTCCTTTATTGATTTAACCCCCCCCTTCCTGAATATCAATCTGCATAGAGTTGGATACAGCCACACTACACACTTTCACACACACAACTTAACTTAATTTAATAATCTTTTGTCTCTTTTGTTAATGTCTGTTGTCTCATCTTCTATGTTATGTCCTTCGTCCTGTAAATGTGTTATTTTGTGTTGCAATAAAAAAAATTTAAAAAAGAGAGACAGCCTGGAATATATATTGCTATTCAACAATAAATTCCTAATGTGTGAAGTATCTGAATTATTTAAATCTGACTTATGTGATCATTAATGTGATTATATTTAAGAATACATTCTTAAAATGTAATACACAACAACATCTAATATTTATATAACAAAAACATTTATGCCCAAAGTTTTGTTTGTATTCTTGGTATTTATCAGATCAACAGATTTATGTTATTCTAATGGTTGTTCATCCAACTTACATTTCCATTCCGTGATGTGTTATGTTCCTGTTTAAATATATGCTCACTTTTTTAAAGTGGGTTCTAATAAGTAGTTTCATGCTTTCATGTACACTGAAAGTTTTTTTGTATTTTTAATAATTTTAATAGATCCTTGTCTCTATAATGCCTGCAACGATACCCTATTCTTAGGAAATACCAATGTAGGCAATAGGGGAGAAAAGATAGTCTCTGTTCTGTGTAAAATTGATTTCTAAAATTCAGAAGAAACTAATATCTGACTTCAGCAGTCTGAATTAGAAAGACCACACACAGGTGTCTTCCAGGTCTGTTTTACAGTTTTTCTCAGTCACTTTGGTACATTTCTCAGATCAGAATTGAAATTCTCAAAACTACCTGTTCAATTTTCACATCATTGTGTCACTTGTGCACATCAAAAAAGCAGTTTCTCATTTGTCTGAAGAAGTTGCAAATGCTTTTGTACATAATCATTTGCATGGATGTACCATTCTCTGCTGTTTCCTACATTATCAATTGTTTATGTCATGTTGATCAAAATGTATTATATAGTTCACTGTGAAATAGTCTTACCCCTCAAAACATCTAGTCATTAGTTCATCGTATAAGTCGTTAAATGCAAAATGGTTGAACAAGTTGTCATAATATGACAAGCATATTTCTATACATTTCCATTAGACTTTTTTTCTAAATCTGTCCTGAACTGGTAAATTGCTCCCAGGTGAATCTTGACTTAA
>NW_018127909.1:3354128-3354293 GCF_001952655.1 Monopterus albus | reverse complement strand
CTACCTGCGCGCAGGCAGCAGAAAAGCTCAAGATCTCTGGACCCAACAGCCTATATAATATTAATCATTTTGGGCTATTCCCATACTACAAGGGGTGTCAAAATCGTGACCCCACCCGATAAGCAAGCCTTGCAGCTGCTATAACGTTTAGCCAAAACATGAGGA
>NW_018127909.1:3305865-3353511 GCF_001952655.1 Monopterus albus | reverse complement strand
CATGGTCTGTCAACAAATTACAATACAAACAGTAAAAGTGTGAATCTTGTCCAGTCTCTTGCAATCAAACTCCCACATACACTAAGGTGTAACCTACAATTTGCAATAATTGTCATCGAAACTGTAGCCATAGTTTTCATCAGAACCTCCCTCCAAAGTACACGGTTATATTGACAACATGACTAAGCAATTTGACTGTCTTATCCGTACACAATGACACAAGGACTTGTCATTCTGATGGCACTGACATGTTCATTGACATAAAAACTTAGTTTTGAGAGATGAACTAAAGATTTTGAGCAAGTTAAAGGCTTTTGCAGGAAATCCATAGTGTTGTGCTGTTTGTACAAATTGTTTTGAGAAATGCACATATTTATTTGCAAATTTCAATTCTGATCTGAGAAATGTACCAAAGTGACTGAGAAAAACTGTAAGTACAAAATTTCCCTCTTTGTGTTTCCACACAGTAGAAGGTGCGGTGGGGAGATGGCAGCAAAAAGAGGGAATTCTGCACCAACTTTTGAAGATACCCACATGATTTTTCTAACAAGTCTGCGAAATTTTTGAATTCATGTTCACACATAAATAGGACTAGATATTGTTCACTATCATTTACATTGAAATTGCCTTAACAATGAATTACTTGCCATACATGTGTGGACAACAACACAAACACTGTCAGTATTTTATTGTCTTGGATTGGAAGTACAGATGGTTTTATAAAGTAGCCTACTTTTTATCCAGGGAACCAAGGAAGTTGCCATTGATATTCAGTGATGTAACCCCTAATTTACCTTAAACCAGGTCATCTCTCTAAAATATAACATTAGCATTTTGGGGATTTGTCTCCCCCCCACATGAGTAATGCCAGATCACACACATTATTATTTTGGCAATGTTTATTGTCTGTGCCATCTTTGGACTGTGGGAGGAAACCAGAGCACCTGGAGAAAACCCACACAAACATTCAAACTCCACTTTAGTACTTCCAAGTACTGGTCTGTTGCCCTGCTGACGGGGTCAGCTCCACCCTTGATGTAGATCCCAGTTTGTAGAGGTAGCATTCAGCTCTGCTCTGGCATTCTTTAATTCCTCTGATATGTTTCGATCAAACTCATTCTGCATCTTAGCCAGATAGTCCCCCACCCTGCTACTGTTTGCAGTGATTCTGACGGTAAGAGATCTACTGCGCTCATGGAGCCATTTGGAATTGACCTCAGATAGTTGTCTTTTGGTCCTCTCTAGTTTGACAGCCAGGGAAATACGGTGGCACCGCTCGTCGGTGTAGAGTTGGCGATATCGCTCTAGCTCTGTGTGTGTGGAGTCTCTTTGGTTAATGATATCCTGCTGGGTCAGGCAAGCCCAGCCCAGCTTCCGCATCTTCTGCTCCACCTGAGTGCACAAGTTGGCATCATTTGCTGCCTGGGACCGCAGGAAGAGGTTGCCCTGATCTAGTTTTTGTTGTATATCCTGACGGGTGCTCTCCTCTACATCATGACAGTACTGCTCCATCTGCTTCTGCTTCATCTGCATGGACTTAATGTGACATCTCAGGTCTAGTACCTCCTCCTCCAGCTGCCTCTTACTCTGCTTGAGCTGGTCATTATTGTGACTCTGGCTGTTGAGCTCTGTGTTTCTCTTCATCTCTAGATCCAGCCCAGTGTCTTTAGCCTTCTTCTGCCCCATAATTTTCTTAACTTCCTTCTTCTCTATTTCTGTCTGGGTGTTCAGTTCTCCTTTCTCTTTTTCCTGCTCCGCCAAGCGTAGTCCTAACTTCGAGCAGCTTTTCGGCTCCTCTTCCCACAAGGCCTGTAAGTCCTGGGCTGTGTTAGACAGCTTGCTTTGCTTCTCTCTACTGCGTTGGTCTTCCAATGTGCTTTGGAGGACTGTAACCAAGGCTTCCAAATGACCTTTGACTGTAACAGCTTCATCAACCTCTTTCTGAAGTGCATTAATTTTCTCAGACTGTTGCTTTACAGTACCTTTCAGGCTGACATTCTCTACCGCCAGCCTTTGCATAGCTTCCTCCTGTCTTTGCATAGCTTCCTTCAGCTGTTTGATTGTGGTATCAGAGGCTGCAGAAGCAAAAAGGGCTTCCTGGGGTTTCTGAGCAGTGCTGAGTTCCTTTACCTTTTCATCCTGGACCAGCAGTAAGACTTTCTCTGTCAGCTGCTGTGTGACCTGGTGGATCTTATTCTCCAAGCTGTTTACAGGAGTCTCTGATGTGGCCAATTTTTGCAACAGGCTGCTGATTGCCTCACGCTGACAGGGTGCTTCATCTGTGAGTCTGTTGTTGTTCTGCAACTTCACCGTGCTACATCCAGTATCCCAGGAAGCACTGGATTTTTGCTCCTCTGTTGCAGTTTTTGTCATCTCTTTACCAACCTTTTCCTGTTGTTCATCAGACAGAATTGTCTCACTAGTAGTGGTATTTGAGTTCCAGTCTGATTCATATAAATAAGCATCAGTATAAACCTGTCTGTGCGCCTCCACTAGATTGGCCTTTGGGTTGTTATGGTGGTCAGGCAAGGTTCTCTCACTAGTAGTGCTATCCGAGTCCCAGTCTGATTCATCTTCAGTGGCCTTTGAGTCGTAATTCTGTTCACATTTGCTCAAAGCACTAAGTGATTCCTCTTCACTCTCTGATTTCTGAAGCACCAGCTTCTTTGTTTGAGGTTGGGGATGGGGCCCAAGTTCAGAGTGTGTGCCAGGAAGTCTCTGAGGTGTCAGGGGTGCTGCTGGAAGAGTATATTTGTCATTCTTTTTAGCAAACAGTCTAGAGATTTTTGGGATCTCCTCAGATTGAAGGGAGGCCATTCTTTGGCCAGGCAGGGTTATCTCGCTAATAGTACTATCCGAGTCCCAGTCTGATTCATCTTCAACAGCGTTTGGGTCATTACCCCATTCACATTTGCTTGAAACAGTAAATGATTCTTCTTCATTCTCTGGACTCTGAAACACCAGCTTCCTTGTTTGAGGTTGGGGATGGGGCCCAAGTTGAGCGTGTGTGCCAGGAAGTCTCTGAGGTGTCAGGCGTGCTCCTGGAACAGTGTCTTTGTTCTTCTTTTTAACAGACGGTCTAGAGCTTTTTGGGATCCCCTTAGGTTGAGCAGAGTTCATTCTGCAGCCAGGCAGGGTTCTCTTGCTAATAGTACTATCCGAGTCCCAGTCTGATTCATCTTCAACAGTGTTTGGGTCATTATCCCATTCACATTTGCTTGAAACAGTAAATGATTCTTCTTCATTCTCTGGACTCTGAAACACCAGCTTCCTTGTTTGAGGTTGGGGATGGGGCCCAAGTTGAGCGTGTGTGCCAGGAAGTCTCTGAGGTGTCAGGGGTGCTGCTGGAAGAGTATATTTTTCATTCTTTTTAACAGGTGGTCTAGAGATTTTTGGGATCTCCTCAAAATGAAGGGAGGCCATTCTGCGGCCAGGCAGGGTTATCTCGCTAATAGTACTATCCGAGCCCCAGTCTGATTCATCTTCAACAGTGTTTGGGTCATTATCCCATTCACATTTGCTTGAAACAGTAAATGATGCTTCTTCATGCCTTGGACTCTGAAACACCAGCTTCCTTGTTTGAGGTTGGGGATGGGGCCCAAGTTGGGCGTGTGTGCCAAGAAGTCTCTGAGGTGTCAGGCATGCTCCTGGAACAGTGTCTTTGTTCTCCTTTTTAACAGACTGTCTAGAGCTTTTTAGGATTCCCTGAGTTTGAGGAAAGCTCATTCTGCCGCCAGGCAGGGTTCTCTTACTAGTGGTGCTATTGCTTTTAAGTTTGCTCGAAACACTAAATAGACCCCATGTTACCTTCTTTGTTTTTTTACCATTATTGTTGTTTACATTGCCTTCACTCTCTACTGATTCAACCTCCATGGTGCTATCTTCCACTGTTTCCAGCATTTTCTTCTGCTGTACCTTAGTCTTTTTGTGCCACTGCTTTTTTTGTTTTTTAGTGCTATGTGTAGCCCCCATAGAAAAACCAAACTTGGCAAAACTAAACTTGGCAATGTTATAGTCAACTGCTTAGATCAAACTATTTCTCAAATCCAACTACTTCTCTGATTGAAAATGCAGCTCATGAAGTCCCTCTGTCAGTGTAGTGTGTAGGTTCTTAGGACAACCTCGATTTGCTTCCTTTGATGTGCGTTCCAAATTCTGGTTGCTATGGGTTAACAGACACATACGTCACACACACGCACATGGCGACGCACAGTCGTTGAGAATAAACAAACACTTCGCTAACTATTTTTCAGACTTTATAACCCACTACTGGTATTACATGAGCAAGCTATCGGAACGGCAAGCTGCTGCCAATAACCGGAACGGACCTTTCACACAGCAAGTCTCGGTCCAGCTCTTCACCAGATGAACGTTCCTTACCGAACAGACCTTAGCCCTCTCCTGATCAACGCCGTGATAGTTCCTTCCTCGTCTCTCTGTGAGTACCAGTGCTTCAGCTTACCTGTGAGGCGGCTCACCTTCACTCCTGCAACCCAGCCAGTTTCTTCCTCGTCTCTCCCTGCCATCCCTCTCCAGTTATCTGCCTCCCTAAAGCCATGTTGCCTCCTCTCCCAGTACCTGCTCTTCCTCTGCCTCACCTTCCCAGCCAGTACGAGCCCTGCCTTTACCTGTCCTGCGCCCAGTGACCTGTCCTATGTCTAATAAACTCTTTTTGGGTTCCACTCTGAGTACATTGTGTCTACTAGTACTACTACTACTAATAATGTTTTATGTTTATATTAATATCTAAAGGTTGATAATAAAATGAAAAAGCCCCTTAAGATTTTATTGGGAATAACGTTTAATTGGATAAAGGCCTATGACAACCTTAAAGGCCTTACCTCTGACAATAACTGATTTTCATATTTAATTTCCCCAAAGTAAATTCAAAAATCTGATTCTTGTTTATCTGATTCAACATGCACAGACAGTATAATATTATTGTTAACTGAGTATGTACACACAAATAATCACAGGCTATACAGTCCAGACAAAGATGCTCCTGTGGTTCTAATGTAATCATTCATGTTTATTTTAAGCATGGCTTGTATGGAAAATTCTCATCAATCATTTTGTATCATGCTTACACTAGAGGAAAATCTAAGCTTGAAAAACTTCCCTCATTCCGCAATAAAGGACAGGATGTTGGCTATAGTACTAGGAAAATGTACAGCTTTCAGCCTAGTGAACATAACTTGATTTGAATATAAGGCAGTTCAGATCCTTAGATAAATAGCATGTAAAAAATTTTAAAAATAAAAATTCAGCAAAACATTGGAATTTCATTTCAGAAAAGAATACAAAGTCAGTAGCAGATGACCTGAGATACCTGTCCCTGTCATGGGGATAAGTCTGTTGTCCATCACCAGAAACTCAGAGTAGCGCTAGGTGCACAGAGTTTTTGTGCCACTTCTTCCTTCCCATCACAGCAGAGCTTATCCTCATCAGGTCAGCCACTTAGTAACAAGGTAGAGAGAGGTATGAAGAGGAAATCATATTCAAAGTCAAATCCACTCAATGATCAGTTTATTTCACAACAATTACTATGAATCTTCTGGTAAAATTCACTTAGCAAAAACAGACACTAATTTCTCTCTTACCTTAAAGGAATCATTCTTCAGCCTTTTTAGTATCTTTGTTGTTTTTACGTGAGCTTTTCCTCTTACTGTCTAGCACATCAGTCTTCGCCTGATCCAGAGTTCGCAGTAGGCACATGGTGTCAAATCCCTCGTCACCAGCCTCATGCAACAACTCAAGCACCTGTTAATGAAACATTTAACTCCTTTCTCAAAGCAAAAGCAACAGCAAATACAAGTGACATATTTTAATCACCATTCAGTATCAGTGTTGGCACCTACCTGCAGACATTTAAAAGATTTGAGTTCACTCAGGTTCTCCTGCAGGAACAGCAGATAGATGCTGAGATCATTGTAGAAGGGTGTGACCAAACCCAAAGCACCGAATCCTGGTAGCATCTCATAAGGCTTGAGGAAGCTGGAGCTCTGGCGAGCTGGTCCAAGAGCAGCATATACCACCAGTGGAACAAGAAGCACATACACCCCCAAGTTGATGTAGCTGAGCAGCCTGAATACACCCACTGCTGCAAGTTTGCACTGGACTGCAGATGGCACTGTGCTGTCATTTTTTAGCAGTCCGGTCTGCAGGTCACAGGGAAACTCATCTGTGAGGGAGGCCAGTTGGATGTAATAGCCGAGGTAGAGGCAGGCCAGCAGGAGGCTCAGCAAAGTCAGGCTTCGACATGCCAGGTATTTGACCGCGAGGCAGTGAGAGGAGCGTTTGGTCTTCAGATACTGTTCCACTAAAGGGTATTTGCTGCAGCCCTCAGTCAGGTCCAGAGCATTACTGTAGAATTAAGGTGCATGGGTAATTAGCATGAAACAATAACATGTTTTTATCTGAAAAAAAAAAGTTGCTTGATTGAAATATGAACAAAACTTTCCCCATATCTTATTCAAAGCAAATGAACAATGCCTTTGGCTACGTGTTTTACCAGACACTTGCAAACCTTCATGACACATATTCACTGGATTCAAGACTTGTCACATAACACCCACAATACAAATGTGCATTCAGTTAAATTTTATGAGACTGACTCAATGATCTTCGTGTTCTAATAATTTAACGTCCCTTAGTGGAGATTATAATGTAATTACAGCATCTTTAAACTTACAGTATACTCATCGAATAAGGTTTTGTATAAGCATTTGAAAACCTGCTGAAAACCAGTACAGGAAGCTGAAGCTCCAGTCTTGCTTTTTTGGTTCAGTCTTTCTTCAGTGTCATTTTCTGATGCTGCAGGCAAATGCTGTCAGCGAGAAAGCCTCAAAACTCACAGTACACCACCTGCCCAGCATCAGATAACAGACAGACAAAGTGAGCATTTAGCAGCTTAAGAGCCAGATACTTCTCCTAGAATTTGGTATAGACCAAACTAGAGTTAGAAGGACAGTAAATATTAGACATTCATCTGGTGGCAGGAAATATGACTCTAAATGAATACTACTGTTACTCTGTATCTGCTGGATGTGTAAACAGACAGCTGTAAGGTGGTAATACTGTATGTTAGCGCTATGTGTGCAATTTGTTCTGCTGCCCTCAAGTGACCCAAAACATCAACAAATGCAGGTTTAAACAAGATCCTGCCAATTTTCCCCAACAGTTAGCGGTCAAAGTTCACGATGCCCCATACTACATACTTAAATGTGGTCTATCACCAAACTGTATGATAGTCCCTTTTAGGACTGTAAATCAACATTTTAATACAGCAACATCACACTCTCTTCAAAACAGAAAATTAAAAGAGGTTTAAAGCAATTGCTTTTGATACAAGTGCGTGTTGTGACTGCCAGATACTGCCCCAGAGGGAAACAGTGAGTAAAACTGGTGACAGAGTATGGTATTTACCATTGGGTGTCCTCTGGTGTATCCTTGTTATCTAAGGATGCCAGATTCTTTGCCAGTTTTATGGCATGATTATAGAAGCGATCCAGCTCCTCCATGATAAAATTAAGGTCAGATGAGAGGTGCGGAGCTGCAGTCAAACGCCACAGCAGAGCAGGGATGTAGAGGAGGGTCGCCAGTAGGAGCAGGATGTATGGGAAGAACTGAAGGAGTCAGAGGAAGGGGTGAAAACACAACAGATGAACAACACATTCAAAAAATGGCATAAAAATCCAACTTTGATTTTTGGACATTATTAATGTAACTATAATCTTAGAAAGCACACAGTGTGAAGTGTACTTGGTTTCAAGCCTGTCTCACTAGTCAAGCAGTTACTTCCCAAAACTTTGAATGTCTTCATCATCACCATCATTTATTCACTCACAACCATGAATACATGGTGTGGAGTGCAAACATAACAGTCAAAGACATTACCCAAATAAGACATGCAGCAGAACATTTTCATTTAAACAAAGGTAATACATTCTTCAAAACAGCACCCAATTGTCTAATCATTTTTGGCCTATCTGCTTGCAACAATAGTATTACTTTAAACATAGAAGGGGATTTGAAATAATACTTTGGCAAATAATTTCTCTATAATACTTAATACAGGGTGAGCCATGGAAAAGTAGCCCACCTCCAACTTATCTTGTCATACTATTGCCGGCGATAGTATGACAAGATGAGTTGGAGGTGGGCTACTTTTCCGTGACCCACCCTGTATTGATATTTTTACATTAAAAGAAAATATGAACTTCATCACCCACTAAACTGTCATTAAACAGATTACAGAACCTCTGACCTCTAACCAAACCTTTATATCATCCAACCACCTTAGGTAATTTTAGTATTATTCAGTCTCATGTTACATATGGCTTGTCTGTATGCTTTCACATAATAGATCTTTTTCCATCTTAATTTCTTGTTTGAATTTTATATATAGATCACAAGATAACATGTTTTTAACTCACTCTGCCATTTTTACAAGAACTGGTCTTTCAACCACTGTTCCACAGTTGGTTTCAACCAATTAATGTCATGACAATGTTGTGCTGTTCATACATAAGACAAACCACATTTGTCTAATATCCTCTTAATCTGAAGCAGCGATGGGGACACATATATCCTATTACCATACAAACTAAGTAAACAAGTATATATAATCTTACATACTTAGTGTCTTTACCTCTTAACAAACCACCCCAAAAGCCAGTAAGGCTTTTTTTGACTATAACATTGAGTGGGTACCTTCCCACCATAAACCAAATCATTACAAGTTGACATTTTAACTTTTACCATAACTTTGTTATAGTTAAGACATTTCATATGCAATTCTCCCAGTACATCAAACCTTTCAGACCCCCATACATCACATGCATATAGCATAATTGGTTTTACTAACTTATCAGAAAGGTTTATCATAGTGTCTCTAAAGAGCAAACATAACTCTGGAAGCTTGATTATACTGCTCCTGTATAGTATGTTTAAATGAACCACTGTGATTCATTATCACACCAAGCTATTTAAAACAATGAACAATCATTACATTTTCTTCACTACATGTAAACTTAAGATTACTAATGTTGACTTTTCCATGACCCAAGATCATAACTTTAGTTTTTTTTTACCGTTAAGTGCCATTTTCCATTCCTTACAGAAATCACACATATAATCCTGGGCTTTCTGAAGCCCATTTTTTGTTGAAGACATCATTATCGTATCATCCACATACATCGATACCATAAGTTTAAAATAGCCATCTATCTGTGTATCACCCAGCTGTATAGGGTGACAGCCATTAAGCAACAAATATTCCTCTAAATCATTAATGAACAAAGCAAATAATAAGAGTGATAGAAGTTGGTCTAACTCTTGCTAAACTTACAAAAACTCAGATCTACTACTGTTGGCAAAACATGTGATTTTATACTGTTGTACATATTTCTAATACTTCCAAAATGTTCTTTAAAACCAGTTTTCAATCATTTATACCATAATGCATCTCTTCATACTAAATCAAATGCCTGACCCTGGACTGGTATTATGGATTTGATTGTGTTTTCTGGACTTCTGCACAGTTTGCTGTTAGTTGTGAACAGTAAAGAGACAGATATCTACTTTATCTCGTCTGGCGTTATAATTGAGTCCACCTCAAACATTACTGACAGCTTTACTTGCCAATCCTGACATTCGGCCCTGTTACTTAATTTAGAATATGACATATATTTGGCAATACCTTAAGCGATTAATGCTATTAAGTCTTAAATGTATCAAGACTTTAAAAAACATCACAATGCAAACATTACCAAACTCGCAGCACTCATTATTCTCCCTGCCAGTGTACCTACCTTGTGTAGCCATAGTGGCGAACCGACCGCTTTTTGCTGCACTGCTGCCCAACAGAAAGAGTCCATGTATATTGCCTGCCTCAAGGAGAAGTGAGAGGGAGCGAAGCAGCTGATCTGGGTGCCTGGGTGACAAGGGCGAAGATGTGTTCAGCGCTCACAAGCATTTTGGTGATTTAGCCAAGCACTGCAACAAATATCTGTCTTCCCACTCATGGCCTAATTTGTTGGTGTGTTGTTTTCAGAATACTTTATGTCAATAATTATGACATTTCCTGTTATGGCAGGGGTATAACAGGAAGTTCAGTCAGGCATGTACAATTCACTAGTGACCCAGATTGTCACCTGACAGTAATATGTTAGTAGCAACAAATAATTTTTATCACTTTTAAAAATCAGCTAATTATTCTCTCAGTTAATCTAATACTTTTTTATTCTGTAAAATTTTCCAAAAGTAGTAGATAAATGAACATTAGGTGATGTCTTCAGATTGCTTCTTTTTTCAATCACTCATATATTCGGCCATAATGTCCCTGCAGATTCTCAGTCATCCAGGCCATACAGTAGTAAGCTGAAAAAACTTAGAAAAATCAACTGGACTAGATTTTTAGGTTCAAGACACCAACTGGGAGAAACCAGAAACAAGAGGGATACCACTGTCATCCCTTATGTGGCTGGTTTATCAAAGAAGTTAAAAAGGATCTTTCACAACCACAATATCCCAGTTAACTTTAAACCAGGGAACACCCTGCGGCAGAGACTGGTCCACCCGAAGGACAAAACACCCAGACATAAACAGAGTGATGTGGTGTATGCAATTAAGTGTAGTCAGGAGTGTAACGATGTGTACATTGGTGAAACTAAGCAGCCGCTTCACAAACGCATGGCCCAACACAGGAGGGCCAACTCCAGTGGACCAAAGTCAGCAGTCCACCTCCACCTGAAGGACAAAGGACATTCTTTTAAGGACAGTGAGGTCCAGATCCTCTCCAGAGAACATCGCTGGTTTGAGAGGAGTTAAGAAAGCTATTTTTGTCCAATTAGAACACCCCTCACTAAATAGGGGTGGTGGACTAAGACACAACTTGTCTTCCATCTACAATCCTGTTTTGAGATGTCTGCCCAAACATGCCCACCAGGACAATAGGCGTTGGTCCACAGGAAAGGATTCAAGGACAGGTAACGACTCTCACTGATACTGGGCTACAACATTGTTGGCCATCAAAGGACTCAAACACCACCGATGGCGATAAATATCTCCGACTCAATGCCAGTCAGGCAGAACTGATGAAGAGGTGAAACGTCTTCGACCTAAAAACCTAGTCCAGTTGATTTTTCTAAGTTTTTTTCAACTCAGTCATAATGCAATATTAACAAAAGCATCAAGTCTGCACACTGGAGAGCTAAATCCACCAAATGTGGAGGATCTTTTTTATTGATAATAGACTTAACAATTACCCTAATAATTGCCTTTCCATCTTGTGCCAATAAACTAATCAATTAACAAATTGATGCACCTCTAATACTAGTTATCAAAACTCTGCTTAACTTGCTTTGTTTTATGAAAAGTGGAAATAATGATCCACTTATATTTTGATAGGGCCATATAAATAATTTAGTGATTGTTTCTTGCTGCCACATTTCTGCCTGAACACTGATGTACTGTCATTTTGTACAGTGAGCCTTTTTCACAGAGTAAACATTACATGTCACAGTAGGAAAAGCTGATCATTTATCACTCAGGTCTAGGTCAAGTCAACATATCTGCTGTGTAAAAAAGTCAAGGCATCTCATATTTCTCAGTTTAAAAGACAGTCCTCTTCCTGTGTTTCATGTATCTAATGCAGTAGGGAAAATCAGTGTGGGATTTTGGCCATATTGTCTTTGAGTCTTAGGCTCTCTCACTAATGGATGCTCTGTTTTGAGTATCTCTGGCAGGACTGTCAGTGCTCTACAGATAATGGCAACCACAACAGACTGCAGGCATTATAACCCGAGCTGATTACTGTAAAAATCTGTTTAGCTGATGGAGCTGTAGCTATTGTGTTGACACTAAAGAGGGTGTCATTAAGATTAACAGTACTTGCATATACATCATCTTGTGTTTGTTTATGTAAACTATTCTGCAAATCACATGGGACCAGCTTTGTGTATAAGGGTATAATTACATGTACAAGAGTCCGTCTTAACGTGAAACTGCCCATACACATGTGGCCACAGTTTCCATCACCACCACCACCAGCAGCAGCAGCAGTGCACCCCTGCCAATCTGTCTGGGCATGAGCTATGCAGAGGAGTAGAGACTTCAGCCACACCTTCCTATAGACTATGGGCACACCTCTGTCTTTTTTTGTTTGTTTTGGCTATTTAAGTAAATATTAATCCCCTACAAATATCTGTTTGATACAGCTCTGCATATACGTGTGGTGTTAAAGGATGCTCACAAATTTTAACGACTCACCAACTGAAATCTCTTGGGCGAAAGCGAGCGAGATGAGAAACAAAGGCAGTCCCACCGCTAGGAACGTGACTATTTTGTCCATGGTCAGCTCCAGACGCACGCCTTTATACTTCCCCTCGGTGGCGTCCTTCAACAGAAAGTCTGAAAAAACGTACTCCGTGGCTACGTGGGCAATCGCCATGACAAAGGGGAACAAAGACAAAAAAGTCGGTGTTATCTAAATTTTGGAAGAGTCCGTTGCTTCTCAGTTAGCCAAAAGCGAATTGTGTCTGAGGTTCAAATGAATGAAAGATGTCCCGCAGAGTAGAAATGTGAATAATGTAGAAAACACCGAGCTTTTATTGCTGACCCATCTCCATCCTAAGATGGGACTGATGATTGAACCCGCTGTCCCGTTACTATACCCCTCACATCACTGACAACACGGGGGAGCTTGCTGCCTGACAGACGCTAGAGGGCGCTACTGTGCCGCAAAAGTGCCCACGCAAAGCAACAACACTCAATCAAGTCAAAGCCTTTATTTTTGAGTGGCATGAGATCATTAACGTAGGTCCAGTTTCTAATTAAATTAATTTGCTTACTTATTCTGCTGCTTATTTGCAGTTTTTAGGAACTTTTTAATTAGTGTTGGCTAGTATTCATGTGTTTTATTCTAAATGAAAGCAGCAATACCAAAATATGAGCTAAAAGAAATGCCCCTTTAAAGTATTATGATGTTTTTAATAGCATTGGATTACAACTCATGCATTTAAATGTAAGCATAATTTTTATATTGCATTTGGTCAAGGTGGACTTAATTTGAACTACAACCATGCTGTTGCATGGTTCTCACTTTAATTTATTATGGGTCAATTGTACATTAATAAGCATTACTGTAAATGCACCAGAATTAGCCAAAGGGCGATTTGTCATCTGTAGTCCCTGGACAGATGTTTAAAAAGGGGTTACAAAATAATGAAAGTTATGAATAAACATAGGTGAAATTAAGAACATTACCAGAACTCATCATCTACAGTTTCAGTAACAGCAGTAACAGACAGCAAATAGCACAGTACAGACAGACTGACAGCAGCAAGGTGGGAATGATGTTTATGTTTATAGTGCTGCATGCTAACAGTGATATGAGAAATTACCATAGAATGGATAGATACATTCTAGCTGGTTCTGTTGACATATAAGTTCTTATGAACCTTTGTATGGATCTGAAAATTTAAAGTCTGAATTTAACCTAATTTTCACCTGAGCCTTGAATCAAATGCTTGGTCTATCAAGATTTTTGTATTCTGATACAGCCTGTAGCCTCTCCCCTGAAACACTGGAACTGTTTTTCTCTGTGCAGAACATTCCATTTTAGACATGTTTGGTTGTAGCATGCTTTAGGCATGCTGCTAAATGAAGCCTGGAATTTGTAAGTTTATTAGCAACACATTAATACTGTTGCAATGCACATAAATTTTATATGTCATTTGCATACATAAATACATACATAAATTCAAGTTGTCCGTGGTCGCGCCACCTGTGCATGTAGTGGCCCGGGGCCCTCGGCTCCAAACAAAACTTCATTGTACGTGTCACAATGTTACAGTGACAATAAAAATAAAGCTTCTTCTTCATCATTTGGATGTTAGGATCAAGACATGCAGATGGAAGATCATTGATATATAATGAAAATAGCAATGGACCCAAATCAGATCCCCGTGGGACGCCTAGAGACAAAGTGCAGATAAATGATGATTCTATACTTGGACCCACTGAGATCAATTGAACAAATATGATTCAGCTGTTTTTAGTGCATCTGAAAAAAGTCAATAGCAAGAAGAACTCCAATGCTCTGAACAACGAACACAGTACCAACAGTACCACCTTTATCCATTAGACTTTTTAGAAGGTTAATCTTTTTTGTATTAAAAAAGTGGCTGTCTTTGATTAAAATCTAAGAGCACTGGGTGCAGGGCAAATGAGTATTTAAATGACAAATGATTTGTTCAGCTACCAGCTTCTCTGTAGACGCTGTAGGTAAAATGTCGATTGGTTTGTAGGGATCTCCTTTAGGTTATCATAACATGTATGTCAATACTTACTTTGTATGAAAATAATAAAATTATGAAAATAATCATAACTAAGCTGACAAATGTAGTGGAGTAAAAATACATTAGTAAATATACAGTGATATTTATTGGAGTTGTAAAATATGTAAATACTCAAAATTATACCAAATGCACCGAGTTGCAGAAAATGTGGAATATGATGCACTGCAACAGAAGAAAACGAATCTCATTAAGTAAAGTGACTGAGAACTACACTGTCATTTTAAATCTGAAAATATAAATGTTTCTATCTGCAATTAAAAGCCTACATAAAACATATACATCAGGCAATCTTAATAAATAGCCTAATTGATAAAACAGCCTATATAATCCTCTATCTCTTCCACATTTAGAGGGCCAATATAAACTAAAACGTTATATTTGTTTAGTATATTACTACTGGAGCTAAATTTTAAAAACATCCCATCTTATTGTAAATATCGATTAAAACAAAAACATTTGCGACAGTCTTGCGTGCTTTGTGACAGAGGTAGGTTACAAAAAGGTGCGGGTTATTTGTGCGACAGATCGAGGGAACAGGTCTTTGAGGAAGATGTGAAAGACGAAACTTTATCAGGTAGCTAAATAACCAACTGTTTTGGAAATTGTTCGCCTTTTCAGAACAGTAATGGATTTACCGTAAGCATGCAGGAGCGGTAGCGTGTTTGTTTAAACATTAATGGTGCCTGTTGTTAGCTTGAATGTACCGCTGGCTCTTACGTTCAGCTAAACGGCTAACTTCGCTAACAGGCTAATTTCATGTAGCAAACAGCACTTGTACGCGCAGAGAAACGAAAATAAATTAGTTAGCCTGTAGCTAACCCAACGGCAGTTTGGTTAGTTTACATAGTTCGCCGCGGTAAAACATAACTGTGGGCTATACGCTTGTTAGCTGAAGAAAACCAGTTAAGACTTCGCACATTTGTGAACGGATGTGTCCCCTTCATTGTTTGTGATTGAACAGTCGCCCTGTTGGGTCAAACGCACTTTGACGACCAGACCAGTGCTATCATAGATGAGTCACTAGGACTGACTTGGCACAAGTGTTTCAGTGTTTTATGTTAATGTGTACTAAAGAACCTGAGCAACGGGTCATTAAGAAGCGATGCAACGCTAGTATAACTAGCCTTTTAAATGTCATTTCCTCTTTAACAGGAAAGTATGAGAGAGAAGAGAGGCGAAAGTATGGTGAAAGATCTCTTTGGGTTGTATGATGGAAGGATTGGAAAAGGAGAGATCCATACGCAGCTTTAGACCCTTCGCATGGCCCAGTCACCCCAAAACGGAGGCCCCAACCCTGCTATGGAAGCTCAAAGACTGCTTCTCCACCAATGAGACAACCGCCCCTCCTCACACAGATACCGAAGTAGGTATTTATCTCTATGCAGGCCAGAGATTGGTCAGGCTGTACACAGACAGGCACTGTAGAGCATATTAGATGGATTTTATTTGTATTCTGAACCTTGGATTAATATCAAAATGGTTCAGGTGCATTGCCATAGATCAAAGTCTGGACAAAAGTCCACTATGAAATGATGGCCTCCCCCAAGGAGGTTATGTTTTTATCCCAACACACGACGCCTGAAGAGGAGGGAAAATTGGCAAATGAGTACAATACCAGAGTCATCTAGATTTGACAGATTTTAACCTATGTTAACTCTGACAGACTGCTGGATACTGTTCATGCATCAAACATAAAGACATTTTCACAAGATAAGATACAAATCACATGCTCAGCCGCTCCTGCTCAGTTCATAGCCACTGAAAAAAACAACTCTAGAGACGTGTAGTTCTGTTAGGATGAAAAGAACCATCATTGCAGTTTTCAAAGTTCAATGTTTGTCTGGGACCATTTATTTTTTATTTTTGCTGCCAACTTTCAAATAAAGGTATTAATGCAAAAATGACAAAAACTACTACACTAAAGCTAGCTGCCTTGAGAGTTCATTGCCTTGCATCTTAAGAAAATGCAATAAAATTAACCACCACACAGCAAAATAAACATCTTTATCACACACATGCACATGTATGCAAATAGGCTGCAGGGTGAGTAAACACATCCAGAACCATTAAATAGTAAAAAAAAGAAAAAACTGACTGAAAACCCCTTTATTTTACTTGATGAAACTGAGTTAACAGTCAGTTTTCTATTACATTCTGTTTATATTATTCTGCCATTACTGTATACTTACAATTATTTAAACTGGTCGACTAGTAATCAAGAAAAGACTATGGAGAGGTTAACAGAAAATATCAGTAATAACATCTAAATCAAGCATTAAACATGTTTCGAAATATTAAAAAGGTTTTCCTAATTTTCCAATATAGATTATCTGGTTGCATTTTGTCACTTTGCCAACTTTTAAAAATGCTCCATATATGTTGTCAAATTAAATTTCTCATGTGTGATTTTACTGCTTGTTTTGTCCTACGGTATGTTACTGCTAAACCTTCAGGGCCACTGTAAAAAGAACTTTGTATTTGTACTTCTTCCACATCTTGTGCTTTTTACTATTTCTAAATATTTGATGATGTTCTGGGATAAGCCAAACACATCTTTATACCAACATTTTTTTCCAGTGATGTAGAGAAAACAGAGTGTGGACTCATTGTCCTGCATAAAAAGTGAAAGATTGACAGAGCAAATAAAATTCCATATTACTTAAACTTACTCCCAGAACTCAGTTGCAGCAGAAGTGGTGATGGTCTGATTTTTAGTCAGATCTGATGAGTTTAAACTCTGAAGACCAAGACAGTTAGCTGGGTTGGGGAACAAACCAGATAGATTTGATGGTTAATGTGAAAGGACTCATTGTCTAACAGTATAATATTACAATGATGGTGGCTGGACAGACAGTTATCTATGACACATGTTCCAGAGAAACAAATTTAACCTGTAAGTGGACATATTTTTCACAATAGGCTGGCATGAATCATATGCCGTATTTATAACCTGTACTATTATGTTACCTTAACCACTGTCCTTAGAGAAACCACTCTGTTGTACAGATGACAACTGCAGGTAACAGGTTTATATGCAGAGATAAACTATAGTACATTCAGATTCTAACTTTACCTGTATTCCAGGTGTTGTCACAGCTGGCCCAGGGGAGCTGGGATCTGAACGAGAACACCAGATAGAAGAGGGCCCAGACTTGGATTATAATGTAGCTAAAGTCATAAAGTTTCATCATGAAATATCCGTATCCAATTCCTGAAAAACAACAAAACAAATCCTCAGTTCTTGTCTTTTGAGAGTATAATGTAAATGCAAAGTGTGACTGAGGCCTTTTCTTTTGTTAGTTTTTCATTTTAGTTCATAGAGGAAGATCCCAACAAATCCCCATTGAGCAGCACTTGGTGACAGCCAGGAGGAAAACTCCCTTTAACAGACGAAGCCTCCAACAGACCCCGGCTCTTAGATTTTAGTTGAACACACATCTCACCTTGTGCCAGTGGACACAATTTCCTCCAGCAGGTGATGAATCCTTCCTGGGTGTACTGACCACTTGCAGTCTTTTTTTTTGTTCACAGCATAACTCAAAAAGTAATGAGTGGATTTTGATGATTTTTTTGTAGGGTATGGCCTACAGAATAATCATTAGGTTTTGGTGCTGATCCGGATCATCGCCTAGATCCAGGAATTTGTTTTAAACAGGATTCTTCACTATTGTGCAATAGGGTCAATTTCAATATTTTTGCTGTGCCTAGAATGGTTAGACAAACATTGCACGATAACATCCACATAAGATCTAACACACTAAAGTATGATCTGGATGTTGGTGATCCAGAATGCTCCAATCTACAAGGGCTCTAGGAAAGCTCGCTATTGTGAGACAACAAATCATTCTACTGACTTGCAACTAAGATCAGGTTTTAGCTGAATCTTTGCTGACGCAGAAGGGGGGTTAACGGGTATCTTCAAAAGTTACAGAGCTAGATCAGATGAGAACAGCCAGTAGTGAAATATCTTTTTTTTTTTTTTTTATTGAATAACTTTCAAACTAATAGTGATATCAGTGCAATTCCAAATGTTGGTGGAAGGTTTTCATGATCGGGGAATAACTGAGGGTCAAACTGTCATGGCAGTAATGCTTTTAGATGGTGTAGTGGTTAAAGCAAACAGAATATAATCAGAATATAGTTAATACTAGTTGATGCACAACATGTGGTATGGAACTTTTATCTTACAAGGGGAACAGAATCACCTCATGCTGATTGTTTATTTTTATGTTCTTGTTTATTTGTAATCTGTTATGAATAGGAAGTTATTTAATATAGTTAATTTGTTCACCGTAGTTAATCACTACTAACTTCATAAGAGTGTGAAGCTAGAGATTTGACTGAGTTGTTTGATGAAGTTATGTTTCAGTGGAGTATGAGGGAAATACTCTGCTAAGGTTAAAAGTTTATTGAGTTCTGTAATAAGAAATTATTTTAGATTTAACTTTAGATGCAGGAAGAGGTAATGTTTAACTACAGCTGTTAGGGTTCAGTCTTAGGCAAACATGGTCATATTTTCAGTTTCCTCTTTGCTTTTGTGGTTCTTGTTTGTTTTGTTTTTTTGCAGAGTTTGAAAGTTCCATGGCCTTTGGACCACGGGAGGAGGGACTGTAGTGGTTTAAGTTGCATGTTAATATGGATTATGTAATAGAATAGAGTGTTTGGGGGTTCACTTTTAAGTTCATGTGAGCTGAACAATGGACTTATATAATTTGGCCAAGATGTTTCCTGTTTTTGGGTACATCTCAGGGTGTTGTCTCCTAAAAGTGGAGACAGGAAGCTAAGTTTGGAAATTGACATAACAGCCTAAGAAAGCTGTGGATAAAATAGTGAGGCTGAAGGGGGTAGAGAAGAAGGAAGGATGGTCGTGAGTTTGCTTTTGGACCCGACCTGGGTAGGGGGACTCTGACTGTACCCTGTGATCAAGACTGTCTGCTTCTGTGACAATCTTCTTATTTAATACTGTATCTATTCCATTGCAGGAGGAGTGATTCTGTTCTCTGTTCCCCAACTACCAGATTACCTATTTAACTACTACTCTGTTCAGAATAACTGTAATATTAAATGATTATTTAAATTGGGGTGATTTGTCTGAATTAATTTATTCTATCACATTCTAGCCATGACAATGGCATTATGGGGAAACTGAAGTCCCTTAAGTAGTAGGGCTGCAGTGAGTGGCTATTTTCAGTTGATCTGACAATTATTTCTGTGATTAATCGAATGTTTAAAAAACATGCAGAAATCTCTTTTCCACATTATAAAAACAAATTCATTTAAACTATGGTTTTACTATGTTTCTGTGCGGTGCATTATTAAACAAAAAATGTATTCAAGAATAGAACATTTATAAAGTGCACAGTATGCCCTTACAGTGTTAACAAAAACACTGAAATATTTGATATAAAATAATTTTTATTTTTGTAAATATATCATGCTAACTTAAAGAGCTCAATACATTTACTCCTATGTAGAAAGTCACTTTCGGCTTTTCCCGTTTAGGGGTCGCCACAGTGACTCGTCACGCTGACGACTCGCATGTTGATATTTGGCACGTGTTTTACGCTGGGTGCCCTTCCTGACGCAACCTGGATTTGACTGGATTTGAATCTGGGGCGCCGCGGCAAGAGCACTGCGCCTTGAGCACTAGCCTAATGCATTTATTCTTATGTACTCTGCACAATCCCCAGTAACTTGCATGTGTCATCAATGTTCTTGCACACACCTGTACAACTTGGTTTTGCTTACTGTGTTTAATATAGTCCTAATGCGTGGCTTTTTACGTTTCATGTTTACTTGAATGCAACACAAATGCCGTTAGCACCCATTATTGGCAGCCTACACAAACTATCATCATGTTCCTAAATGTATAATTAGCATCATAATATAGGTAACAACATAACCGCTACATAAATTCAGGTATGTGTTGATTTTAGTTTCATTATTTCTTACATTATTAAGTTAATTAGCTCCAGGCTCCCCTTCTTCTGTAATTCTAATTTTCTTCAACTGCTAATGCATTAGCGCCATGCTCCCCTGCCATGACGGACACATTTTGCATACTGGGCACCGGATAGTATTCTTTCTGATTGTAAAATCAAGTGCTCCAAAACTTGAGATGACTGATCGCCCACTTTTTTCTGCTGTACCCATGCTCAATACTATCCACCACTTGTGCTGTTTTCCAAGTATTTTGTTAAGCCACACTGATGTAGTCACCTGATCTCTGACCCAGCCATTTCACACGTTCTTCTTCATTAGCACTGCCCCGAGCATTTCCTGTAGTGCATTACAGTTACAAGTGAACATTTAAACGGTTTTATAATATGAAGTGGTGTGACTAAAATTCTGTATTGACGAATTTTTATAGTCGATGTCGTCAATTATGTTGACTAGTTATTGCACCCTACTATGTAGAGGTTTGCACTTACTGAGTGGTCGAATTGACCATTATTTGACTTGTCTACAATATGTCAGGACTTTATTTATTGTCAAGCAGTGCAGGTTCTGTCTGACCTTGTTCCTTTAAAATAATATCCTTTTCTGAATTTTAAATGTTTTCACATTATAGAATTAAGGAATGGTGTTTGCAATAGAAATATCAGAGATCAATATATGTCAACTTTTAAAATCTTTTATGATGACTTTCCATATGGTTGAAAGTACCTAGTGCTAAAGTGCAGAAAAATACCCATATTTTGGTGGATTAGAAACCGGTGAGACTGTGATAAATGTACAAGGAATGCAAAAGGTAAAATCAGAACCAAAGCAGCTTGTACAGAATGGTGACAAATGAAAGGAAAACCCAATGTAAAGTGTCTCAATAAGGTGTTGGGCCATCATGTGCCACCAGAACAGCTTCAGTTTGGAATTTGGCCTTGTCCTCTGCATAACCACACTGTAACTAGGAAAGGCAGTTATCTCCTGCTGTGAGGTGACTGTGTTAATTGACTTCCTATACATAACCTTGTTGTTTCCACACTAACCACAATAATCCAGAGGACTAATGCGAGATGATCATTTATTTTTTAAATTCCAGAACAGTTACATGGAGAGCAGAAAGGCTGTACTGGAACTGAAAGATGTCCCTCCTCCTCCTCCTCCACCACACCATACTTCCATCTCCCAGTCATCCCAGCCATCCCAGCCCTTCTCTCTGGCACCTCTCCCTTTGCCTCCTGCATGCTTGCCTCCTCCTCAGCTTACACAAGATTCCCACCAACAAAAGCCACCACCAAAACATCAGCAAGAGGGGCCTAGCCCCAAAGTAAGCAATTGCACTCACTGTGATTATTGCAGCACAGATGTTTATGGGCTTTTAGGTGGTGGAGGTGTTGCTGGTAGCAGTAGCAGCATTGCTGGTGTTGTATCACTTTATACATCACCAGGCTCTTTGGGAGCACCTGTTAGTACCTGCACTATTAGCAGGTGTGGGCCTTGTTCTTTAGCCTCCTCATCTGCTCATAGGTATAAACCGAACCTGAGCCATAGAAGTGGAGGTGACGCTCCCAATCCTTTACTCAGTCTTGGTTACAAACCTCAGCTGCCCTCTTCTGTCGCTACCTCTCAACCTTTGTCATCACACCCCTACCTCCCCTGCTGCTCAGGGCTTCTCCATACCCACCCATCTGTACAGCATCCATACAGTCAGTCCAGCCTGTTTCCCTCTTCAGCCCCTCCAGCTTTTTCTCTCCCCTGTTTTTCCTCTCAACCTGCTCCCTTGAATGACTCTTGCCTGGCCTCTTCTGGCTACTATACCTGTGGTGTGGACTGTAGCACAGCAGCCAGGAGATCCCAGAGAAGCACATTTGGTGATCACCCAACCACCACCACCATCACTACTACAACCACCTCAGCACAATTCTGCTCTAATCCTGTGCACCTAAATGTAGAACGCACAGTTTTTGTGAAGGGTGCACACTACTGCAAGGAGTGCTTGTTGAAGGTTGGTAGAATTCTCTCTTCAGTCACTCTGGTGTTTTGTATTTATGTGCCATGACGGTCACTGTAGGTACCGTAACTTTTATGCTGTGTGAATGGATTACCTTAATCATGCCAACTTGAAGCTAGGTTTGTCTTAATGTTGTTGCAAAATACATTTGCATAGTATTACTTGTTGCTGAGGTCAGTTTTATTTTTGTTTTACCTGACAATTGTATTGATTTGTGCCTGTTTGCAGCCTGTGAATGGTCTGACATCAGAGTCAGACAATGTATGGCCCAGTGTTCCTCTTCCCCAGACTACTCCTCTGCCTATACCTATTTGTAATGGTTGTGGCACATCCTCTGATGGCATGGTGCTCATGCCAATGACCAACCTTGGCAACACTGGCCAGAAGTATGGTTAGTGAACAACATATTGTTCAGTTCTTGCATGAATATTTATTGAAATTTTGTGTTGGATTGGTCTCGAGGATCTTGATTGCATATGAAATGTTTTTCCATCCAAATTAAAGCTACAATATGCGACTTTTAGGAATGAAGCTAGTATTAGCATGACAATCGGTTCATTCCCTTCTGTGCAGCCCTCCATCTCCCTGCTCTAATATGCTCTGCCCTGAGGGTCATAGTGTTGGTCATTATGAAATGAAAATAAATAATAATGCTATAAAACTTAGCAAAGTGAAATAATGCCAAATCAGTGCATGGTTGGAAATTCCTGTTCCCTCTGTCCATTTATTGAAGGTTTTGCTGATATAAATTCTTGATATAAACTAGACTTTGTCTATTTTTGCTTTTCTTCACTTAAAAAAAAAAAAAAAATCTTTTCTTGCCCGTCTTGTGTACACTGTCTTAGCCATTGACAGACATACGATGATGGGCATGGCGTCACCACTTCCCTCCACTATGCAAAAATGAAGCCAAAATATCATGAATATGGCAGTCACCATCTTGCTTTTTTGCAACCAGGTTCTGAGCAGTAGCAACCAGAAGTGGAGTGACAGCATAGAACCATTAATCAAAGCTGCCAAAAACACCTCTTTCTATATCATCAAATAACCTACTTAAAACAGACTTGCCAGAAAATGCCCACTTGTACACATATCGGCATGACAAAAACCACAGAAATGACCTCTGGGGAAAAAATTTGAGTTTTTAATGTGGCCCATGTCTCATCCACTAACATGGAGGTGGTGGGATTTATTACTTAATATTGCAACCAGCCATCAGGGGGTTGTTGAATTTTGGTGGCTTCACTTCTGGGAGTTCTTAAGCCTGTCCATTGTTTTTACAGTTGATGGTCTTAGCTAATGCTGGTATTGGGAGCTTACCAGCCTGCAAGTCAGCCATGGTGATGTCTGTAGCTATGGTGCAAGGGAAGCAATATACCTGAAACATGTTCACATACTGTTTGCCAGCCATGAGCTTCCACCCCTGACTTTCTCTGGTTAGAATGGCAAGCATCACTCAGAAACTTGGGAAGGAAATAATGTCTGTGCTGCCGCCAGGCTGTTCAGTGAGTCTGGGTCACAAAAGCCTTTGACAGCACCACCTCCGTCTTGGAGACTATTTCTGTTAATAGTATTCTAAATGAGTTGCATATTGTAGCTTTAATGGCAGTGACACTAAAATAAAAAAATATGAAGCTGTTAGATGTTTAAACTACCCAGGATTTAAAATTTTTGTTGGCTGTTTGCTAACTGTCTGTTAGGCTCTCCAGAGAATAGTGGTCCTGAAAACATCCCTCCAGTGGGTGTCTTCTGGGACATTGAGAACTGCAGTGTTCCTAGTGGACGCTCTGCTGGAGCAGTGGTCCAGCGGATTCGTAGCCGTTTCTTCCAGGGTCATCGTGAAGCAGAATTCATTTGTGTCTGTGATATCAGCAAAGAGAGTAAAGCAGTCATCCAAGAGCTCAACAACTGCCAGGTACCAGCTGTACTGGGAAAGATTTCTGTGGTTATTTGAAAAATAGTTGTATACCACTGTGCCCCCACCATCAGACATTGTCTTTCAAAAAATGGCATGAAAGTGCCAAGTAATTTGTGACCAAATAAAGATGGCAAAGAAAATTAAGCAAGTGAGAAAAAGCCTGAAGCTATGTATACATCCATTTGCTTCACCAGGTCACTGTTGCACATATCAATGCCACAGCCAAGAATGCTGCAGATGACAAGCTTCGTCAGAGCCTACGGCGCTTTGCTGAGACCCACACTGCACCTGCAACTGTCGTACTGGTATCCTGTGAGTTCAACTCAGGTTTACAATCAACTACATCCTTGCTACTACAAAGGAGAATGTGATAAAAAGGGTTATCTTTTTATCCTTAACAGCGGATGTGAACTTTGCAAGTGAGCTGAGTGACCTGCGTCATCGACATGGTTTCCAGGTAATCCTGGTCCATGGCAACCATACATCTCCGGCCCTGCTACAGCATGCCCATCGTCATGTGGCCTTTCAGGATATCACAGCTGATTTGCCACCACGAATGCTTGTTAAATCACAGGTAGGCCTCACAAATGCTTTAGGACTTTTTGATCTACTCTGTATTAAATAAGGGAAATTGGTGCTGGAAAAAGTAACCTAGCCAAGTCTAATTTTAATGTGGACCAAGAGAGTGAGGCAGAATATGAACTTGACTATATTCACAATTATTTGTTAAATTTTCTTTCAGGGTAGCTAGAGTTTTTCCTAATCTGTACTAAGACGTCCAAATTGTTTTTCAACTAGAAGGAAGACTACTGCTTTAATTTTTTTTTTTTTTAAAGTGTAAAATATACAAACCAGACAGGCGCGCTGTCTCTTCCTCCCCTCCCTCAGCCCAGTTTCAACCTCTATGTGCACAACCTCCCTGTCAACTGTGACAAGAGCCTGCGGAACTCTGTGAAGCTCAGGCTCCGTCGCCTGTCAGACAACTGTGGTGGCAAGGTGCTAAGCATATCCCATGGCACCGCAGTCCTTCGTTTTGGCAGCCGAGAGGCAGCTGTGCGTGCCCGAAAGCGAATGGAAAATGAGGACGTGTTTGGCCACAGAATCAGCCTCTCCTTCTCCCCTTGGCCCAGAGACGATGCAAGTCCTGAGCCTGAGCATCAGTCTCAGTCCCATAACTTGCTTCAGGCTCTGCCCCAGCCCTTTCAAACTCAGGATTCAGTGTTCGCCCCTCCCCCTTCTATATCCTCCTTCTCTTTTCTGCCCCTGGAGAAGACCAGGTCACCCAGGAGGCCACGGCGAGCAACACGCCCATGCCACACCCCTGGCCCACTGCCTGAAAGGCCCTACAGCCCCAGGAGGGGGTGTAGTGGGCCCCCCGGTGGTCCCCCAGCCAAGCCCCATCAGGTCAGCAGACTCATTAGTGCCTGCTTCCCTTTACCCTCCATTGGCCTCTGCCTTGTCAGGGCTGCTTTGTGAATCACAGTGGCTTATCCCCATCCCTCCAGTGTCCTTTTCATTGCTGCTTTGATTAACAGCTTGTAGCTGCTCGCTAAGCTTCATTGGTCTTCCTGTGCTAGCTTGTAGTATGCATTAGTTGTTGGTAGTGCTTCATATATCCCCCTGCTGTTCTGCATGTGCATTGGTCATTCATATTAATGCATGAATTAGCCCATTGCTTTTATGTCTTTTTCCGACTGTGTTTCATCCAGTTTGTCAGTGCTGCTATACTACATCATGACAATTTCTGTGTTCTGTCCAAAGTCTGCTTTATACCTGTATTTATTTTTGAGTGATACAGATTTTCACTATGAAGAAATGGACCCCTGGTGGCTGGAATGACTTGGCTTGTCTTTTTCTTGCTTGCTTGATTGTGACCTAACAGACCAGCATGAAAGGAAAACAATCACATCAATGATTATAGTCTAAGCAGACTGAAACTGGGAATGGGAATTTTAAACTTTTCTCTGTAGTTTTGCGCTAATAAGAAATTTCAGTTAGATATTTACCCAATATCGTGGAATGCATGAAAAACTAAGAATTACTAAAGTGACAAGATTTCTATACAGATAGAGGTCCATATGACTAAAAACAACAACACATGATTTTTTTCAGTTTTTACCACTGGTGTGTTTCATTTTACTCAAAAGCATTTATAATTAAAGAATAGTCTCATAGCTGTATTATCAGGTGTGTGCTAGTGGAATGAAGTATGGCACTTGTTATTTACAGCATGATGACAAATTAAGTGTTTCTGCAGCTATCATAATGGCAGTTTTATTGGCTGTACCTTAGCCTTGTACTGCTCTGTATTATACTTAATGTACTGTATTATACAATACATTAAGTCAGTACCTTGCACAAAATAAATCATTATCAGCCACTGTGATCTTAAAAGGATAAGCCAGTCATTTTTTATATTAACAGTATTTTCTACAATCCTTGTACAGAGACAAACTAACGATGGATTGCCTCTGGGTGACATGTTTTGTCATTTCGATACAGGACCATACAGCAGTTTGGAACTTTTCGGACAACATTTTTAACACGTATACAGATCTTGTATTTTTAATTGTTTTTGAGCAATGGAGGTTTACGGCACAGATGGATAAGGTCATCCTAATTGGAGACCGACAGGAGACTGAATGGAGGCAGTTCACTGTTAGCTTTGGTCTATGTATGGGGATTGTAGAAAATGCTATTAATAGTGAAAATGACAAGCCTTATCCTTTAAATACCCATTCCCAGTTAAACCACTAATCATCATTTAATATGCATTAATAAGACTAACATCTCTTCACAAACAGACCGGCAGTGCATACATTCATGCATACAAACAAGTCAGTGGTATCCAGCCAGTCGACATATTAACATTTGCCGCCTCTGTCTGATCCAGGAGCTGTGTAGTTTAGATGGCAAGCCCAGAATCGACTTCCACCACTTGGATAAAGGGCGTGCCGCTTCTTCACCCCCCCACAGTAACTGTGAGACAGGAACCTCGGAGCAACTGTCCAAGCCTGTCCTTGCTGGAGAGTCCATGTACAAGAGGAGGTACACACAGGAAGGGAGACTGTCATTTGAATGTCACAAGATAATTGATAATCGGGTCTTAATACTTTTTTTTAAGTGTGCAACTGCTGGCTTTCACCCAGAATACATCATTAGAAACAACATATCTCCTCCTGTCTGCTATTTTCTAGCAAGTCAAGTGCCAATTCATATTTGTTGCATATGGTTAGATCCTTTTGTCTAAAGTGCTTTCCTACAAGTGGCATCCTGATCCTGATTTACATTTATTATAGAAACAGTAAATGTAGCTGTAGTCCTTCATGTGCTCATGTTGTTCGTTCTGGATGGTAATTTGTCAAATATATTAAACTGTAAATCACAAATTTTAAAAGGTAAACAAGCTTCATGGCCATACTGATGAACGGTGCCACAAAAGAAAAGAGTATTTAGAAATGCAGCAAGGACATTGCCCTTGCTTGTCCTTCTCACTTTTCATCTTTTTTATGTAGAAGAGAGGGCTCCAATCCTCGCAGTGTGACTGAATCTCCTGTAGAACAAGGAGACAGGAGTTCAGGGGAGTTCCAGATTAGCACACCCTCAGCCTTCAGCAAGTTGAACCTGCACAGGAGCTTCAGTCCTCTTGTCCTGTCCCAGGGCTCTTGGTCCTCCAGGTGACATAACTGGTTTAATTCATTGTTGGTCTAAAGCATTATATTTTATGGAAGTGGTATATTGTTCATGCCACATAGACATTCAACAGACCGTCATAATACTGTATTACATGTAATGGTAGTTAGGACTGTAAACTTGTTCCCCTTCTCCAACAACAGGAGTGCGTCCCCGTGCTTGTCCAGCCGCTCCTCACCTTTGCTTGCTGCCCCTCGCAGCCCTTGTCCTGAAGGTCCTTTTGATCTTTTCTCAGAGAGGGCAGAGGTCCAGGTAGCCAACCTGGACTACAGAATGTCCCGCAAGGATCTGCAGAAGACACTGCATGACACTTTCTCACGATACGGGCGGGTAAGACCTATGAGAATGGTGACTTTGTACTGATTAATGTATACATCATGTATGCTTGTATGCTAAGTTTAATTCAGGCTGAATGTAAAAAAAAATCTTTTAATATGGAATGTTAGCTTTTTGCAATAAGGTTGTTTGCAGATGCTGTCTTCAATAAGATTAACCACCGTCTCAAAACATCTCCTTGTGGTATGACTTGTTTTGTCTAGGTGCAAGCTGTTGAACTTAGTCCCCACACTGACTATCAGCTGAAGGCCATAGTTCAAATGTTGTCCCTGCAGCAGGCCATCAGAGCCATCAGTGGCCTGCACCGTTACAAGATCGGAGGCAAGCGCATTCGGGTGTCTCTAATCACCAGTGGCAGCAGCAAATCTCTTGCCATGCTCAGGTACGATTTGTGTTGAGTTACAGAGGAGACTTGGTTAATTAACTTATGACATGCTTTCACTGACAGACATTAGGAGTTTGTGGACATTCAGATATTAATACTTTTCAGATTTCATGGCTTGGGTTGCTGTGATAAATTTAAACTTTTTAATTATACAGCACTGAGATCATCAGCATTCTTCAGGATGCACCGGCCAATTGTCTGCCCCTTTTCAAGTTCACTGAAATCTATGAGAAAAAGTAAGCAACTGGTTTTCAAACTAGAGCAACCTTTTCATATACATTTTCTATTTAGTTTAGTACAATTTCACAGTTATAATATATGCATTGCAAAGTTGTATGTGCTGCCAGCCTGCATGTTCTTTTGTCCTCTTTCCAGATATTCCCATAAATTTGTGGTGGGGGATCTGTACAGGCTACCAGAGGTGGTAGCAGTGCGGGAACAGGGAGGCTCAAGGCTTGTGTGTCTTCTGTCCAGCAGCCAAATCCGTCAGAGTCCACTGGGATCTTCCCAGTCCCAGGAAGGCTCCTCCTCAGCGAGTGGCAGCCCCGTGGTGTTTGAGGAGCTGGAGTACCATGAACCTGTCTGCAGACAGCACTACACACAACAAAACTTTAGGTTATTACAATGTCACATAAAATGCATGTGGTGTATATATAAGATTAAACATTTAAAATTTCATGAAAATACATAATAAATCTGTTTCATCAAACATGTTTTAAGACATTCACCTTTTAAATATACTTTTGTCTTACCTGCCAGGTACATCACTAGCACATGTTCAAGCATTTGGGGGAACTGAATCAATTAGTTAATTTTTACAAGCAGCATTCTCCAGACTTTATAGCTTGAAGTGACTATTAGTCCTGTCTGTCGCTATTTTGTGTGTCTCTTTTTGCAGTGAGGCCGACTTTGACCCCGACTCCTATAAAATCCCATTTGTTGTGATGTCTCTGAGCACCTTAGCTTCTGAGGTCCACAGTCTGTTGCAGTCACACGAGGGCACCCTTCCACTGCTCAGGTGACAAGCAGCTCTAACCCTTTTCAGTAAAACTTTCTGTATAAGATAAAGTCAGTAATGTAGTCTCCTTTCTATTAGTTTTCCAGATTGCTATGCAGCGAAATTCAGTCCTCTACAGCTAGGCAATGAAACATTAGAGGGGGGTGTTCCGTTGGAGCACCTTATTACCTGTGTTCCCAGTATCACAATCGTCACTGCACAGAATGGGTTCAAAGTCATCAAGTGGATCCACAACAAACCACCAGCACCAAACTCTGGTAAGAACATTCACAGATCTCAGAATTTCAATTGAAGTTGTTTGTGGGCATTTGAGCTCAAATCTGTTTATTTCCTGCAGTGTCATACCTGTACACAATGCTATCTCTCCAGTCTGATACACAAATTTCAGGCATCTTTAAATCTCTATCCCCAGAGCCATGGATTCAGCGTTGCAAGAGTCCGGTTGGCAACCCACAGCTCATCCAGTTCAGCCGAGAGATTATTGATCTATTGAAGAGTCAGCCATCCTGCATCATGCCCATCAGCAAGTTCATACCATCATACCACCATCACTTTGCCAAGCAGTGCCGTGTCTCTGACTATGGCTACTCCAAGCTGCTGGAGCTTCTGGAGGCTGTGCCACATGTTCTGCAGGTAGTTTGCACCTGATTGCTAAGTTGTAGTGTTTGGGTTTTTTTTCCCCTCTTTATCAACTATAAAGCTTGATTTACATTTCTGCGTTGAATGTACGCAGAACCTGCACCATAGGCTACACAAGTGGCCTATGGAGTTGTGAGCATTTATACTTGTGCGCCGGGGTGTATCTGTGTTGCCCTGCAATAATGCCAACATAACATGTAGTTAGCCTACATTTCTGGAGAGGTGCACATCAGGCTACAGTGTGGGCTACAAGGCTACATGTTACCTACGACATAGATTCAACGTAGGGCAATAAATCAAACTTAACTGTGTTATTTTTATGTATATACCACAAAAATATACGTCTTTCAATTGTTTATTTTCTCTATCAACAGATCTTGGGTATGGGCACCAAACGTCTCCTGACCCTGACCCATCGTGCTCAAGTGAAGCGCTTCACCCAAGACCTGCTTAAATTGCTTAAATTTCAAGCTAGCAAACAAGTGGCAATCAGGGACTTCATGCAGGCATACCACTGGTCAGTCAGCATTGCTAGGAGCCATAGATGATCTTCGCATACAGTAGCCTGTGTTTTGACAAATATTATTCAGATGGATACTAGCAATTTGGGATCTTCATTTTTATGGTTATGCCTAACATACTGTCTACCTTGTGTATCAGGTGCTTCTCCAGAGACTGGAGGGTCATCGACTATGGCGTATGTGACCTAATGGACCTACTGGCTGAAATCCCCGACACCACCATCACCATCATGCATCAGGATACAGACACAGTCATCTGTGTCCCAAAGAGAGGTCAGTTTAAACCAGCCATTAAAAGCACCAGTTTTAAAGTGAAAATGAAGCTGAATGTGAATTGTAAATGTTTTATTGCATTCCAGAGCTGTGTCTTATTGTCTGCTGTGGCTCTGTACACCCTCCTTTTTTACACCCAAATGAGTGTTTGTTTGGAAATTAAACTTTAAGAACAGTTGGGTTGGTGGTGTTGCAGTGACATGTTATAGTAACTGTTGTTGGTGGTAATAATATTATAAGTAGTTTCTTTTGTCTGGGGCAAACATTTGTGTTTTATGAGATGTTGGAATCTAATCGAAGATTAAATCTCCAGAAAACAGAATGAATAATTCTAAACAGATAATTTTTGGTTTTGTTTTCTCTTGAATTTGTCCCTTTTAACCTACAGAGCGTACAGCGGAGGAAATTGAGCGCACAAAGCAGTTCGGGAAGGAGGTGGTGGACCTACTTCGTCACCAGCCTCATTGTCGGATGTCCTTCAGTAAGTTCATCCCCACCTACCACCACCACTTTGGCCGTCAGTGTAAGCTCAGCTACTACGGCTTCACCAAGCTCATGGAGCTCTTTGAGGCAATCCCTGACGTACTGATGGTGAGTGAGCATGCTCTGTGTTTGTGTAATGTTGTGTGCTTCTTGATGTATATGGAAGCTTAGAACAGATAGTAAGATGTAAAATCTATTCCTTTGGGAGTGTAGTAGTATCCAAGTGCGTCTGGTGTGTAATGATAGTCCCACCATATTGTGCAGTCAAGAGGACTATGGCAGTGACCAGGATATTATCTTTACTGAGGTGCTAATAGCTGAACACAGTCTCATCAGCATTAAATGGCTCCCCTGGTGTTTGTTCCTCTTACTATTAAGCTTCATTTACTCAGGGTATTCGGGTCTTTGTTAGAACTGGGTACGTAAATGGACCTTTTCTACAACTAAATTTTTTGTGCTCAGATTTTGACTTCTGGTGCTCTGTGTAAATAAAGTATAAACACATCTTCAGTTCCAATCTTCCCCATCACAGTTTTCTGGCCTAATGTCCCCTTCCTTCATCAGGTATTGGAGTGTGGTGAGGAGAAGCTGCTGACTCTGACAGAAGTGGAGCGCATCAAAGCCTTGGCAGCTCAGCTGGTCAAGCTGCTTCGGGCACAGAAAAACTCCAGCCTTCCCGTCAGCCAGCTGCTCACAGAATACAGCAAGACCTTTGGGTATGGGCTACGCCTGCAGGACTACGATGCCAGTTCCCTCCCAGCTCTGCTGACCAAACTCCGCCATGTTGTCAAGGTAAAGAACACAGCCAGGGATATGTGATTCTGGTGACGGTACTCGCAGTCAACTAGGTACAGTTTAAGTCTGAGTTTCCTGTAACTTAAATAATTAAAATATGGGAGAAAAGTAGTGTTTCATTGTCCTATCAGTTCGTAAGGGTCAGATCTATTGCACACTCACCCACGCCCTGATGCTGACCAATGTGCATGGGCAAAATCAGAGAACAGTGCCCACTTAGCAGGTTCTTGGTCATCTGCAGTCCAAAAGTTAAAATACCAATAAACAAACACTTAATTTGTTTCTATTTTCAAGGTAGTAGATGGCTCGGAGGGTCGGGAAGTGCAGTTAATCAACAGGAAGTCTCTGCGCTCGCTGACCTCCCAGCTACTGGCTCTACTCATGTCTCAAGAGGAGGAGCATGTCATCAAGGGTCTGAAGGTGGAAGAGCTGAGTCAGCATTACCAGAGTGTCCACGGAGCCTCGCTTAACCCATGTGAATATGGGTTCCTCTCCCTCAGTGAGTTACTCAAGAGTCTACCCTACCTTGTGGAGGTGAGTAACATAATTTCTTTTTTTCTTCTATACATTAAGAGCTTTACATTTTTCCTGCATCTCATTAGTGTTTTGTCCTCATTTCTACCATAATCTTTATCTTTACTAGCAAAGGCAGAACTGATAGTTTTGTTTTGTATTTTTTGGCATTTCCTCCAACAGCTGTACCACGAGGAAATCAATGAAAACAGTAATACTGGCAGCACCGCCAGTGGTCAGGGTGAGGGGTGGGTGAGGCTGACCAGGCTTTACCAATTTGCCCGTAATGTTCGTGCCCTGCTCCACACCTACCATTACAACCAGATCTTCCTCACTGAGTTCCCAGGGGCTTACAACAAATTTACAGGCTACAGCCTTGAACCACGTTCCTACGGATATGCCAGCACTGATGAGCTGCTCAGCGCCATTCCTCAGGTGGGAGTTAAACCTCTCGATCTTAACACTTAGTCACCTGTCTGTACCTAAGACATAAGTTGGACGCCTTCAAATATGGTAGAATTGCCACCTAAATTTTCTTAGAACTTGCCACTGATTTATTTCATGTCATTTGTTTAGGTTGAGGTTTTGGAAGACACAGAGCTTTTACATAAATCTTGTACAATTCTTGTAGTTAGTTCTCATTTCTCTGCATTTCATCATCAGGTGGTCTGGATCAAAGGGCATGGTCACAAAAGGATTATCGTTTTGAAAAACGATATGAAAGGTAATAATGAGGGCCATCTTTCCTATAGCACGTTTATTAAAGTCAGGTCAGCGAAGTGCTTTTATGAGCTGGTGCCTGTGCTATATGCCGATGCTGTATAATATGAATCTGTGTGTGTTGTGTTTTAGCAAAGGCAAGCCTCTCGATCCCCAACAGTCCCCAGCCAGAAGAGAACACGGAGAGTCCCAGAGACAGTCCAGTGAGCAACGCAACGTCTGTAGCCCGGAGTCCAAGTAACACAGGTCTTTATATAGATGGCTCAAGAGTTAGCTCATTTGAATAGTGTGAAGTAAACGATGAGAGTGACTCTGAGAGCTTGTATATTAAGTGCATGTTTAACTCCTCTGTTTGGTGTTTTTTGTTTGACTAATAGGTATTATTGGAAACTTAGCTCTACCCTCAAACTTTCCCAGATAAAATAGATCACTAATTATTTCCTCTCTCTGCAAGGTGATGATGTAGCTACAGAGTCAGAGCTTCTGTGTCTAACATCCCCAGTGGACCTCCTTTGTGGTCCTGTGCCATCCTGCCTGCCATCACCTCAGCTCCATCCTGACCCAGTTATCCTCCAGCAGATGGACCTGATTCACTTTGAGGAAAAAGCGCCACCACCTGCAGGTTAGTCTTAATGTCCCGGGTTTTGTGTTCTGCATTTAGAAACCCAGTTTATGAAATGGTTCTGGTTGTATTGCAACTTAAGCAGATTATTAAGGCTTTGCTTCGTAAACTTCAATTAGTCCAAAATGCAGCAGCCCGGCTGTTATCTAACTCTCCTAGGTATGTCCACATCACTCTGGTTCTTTGCTCCTTGCGCTGGCTTCCAATTCAGTATAGAGTTAATTTTAAGACGTTGGTGTTTGTTTTTAAGGCTATCCATGGCCTCGCTCTGCCGGACCTGCCTGACTTGCTGTCAATTTATGTGCCACGTAGAGCCCTTCGCTCCTCAGAACACTTGTCCCTCGCTGTTCCGCGTTCTAGATATAAAAAAAAATGGAGCGACCGGTCGTTTGTGGTGTATGGTCCCAGGCTTTGGAATTCTCTTCCGTTAGAGGTACAGTCTAAGACTGAGCTAGTGGTTTTCAAGTCGGCCCGAAGAACTTAATTTTTTTAAACAGGCTGTTGATGTTTAGGCCGTTTTCACCTCCCTCATTGCTTAATTTGTTATTACCTCCATCTATGTATGGAAATTTTATAACTTGGTATAATATTTTTTAGTATGGTTTTTCTTGGTGATGTTCGTTTTACTGTTCAGCACTCTGGGCTCTCGAGTTGTAGAGTGCTATATAAATAAAGTTTATTATTATTATAACCCACCACCTTCACTATGTGGTGGGCATTATTCAAACGGAAGTCGTCATTTCCAACAGCCAACCACAAAAGGAGCTCGTGTTTGCTGAAAGTCCACAACAATGGCTGCCAGAGTGAAGGAGTCATGTTTTGTTTTGTTTTTTTTCCACAGCCAAAACAACTCAAATTTGGTTCAGATGTGAAGATTGTCCTTCTCCCTGTGTTAGCTTCTCAAGCTAACACAATTATTTTGGTAATAATGGTAATGTTAGCATGGTCCTGATGCTTACCTTTGCATTGAATTGATATAATTTTAATGTGGGAGCAATTTGAAATTCAAGCTTTGTGTAATGTTGGCTCTGTTGGGTAGGAAACAGGACATCAGTTTGAGTCCCACTAGACCCTGTAGCAGCTGAAAAAGTTAATACACCTTTAACAAATTGGAAGATTATGTAGCCTTGTCATATATGCATTTTGTGCTTTCTACTTGTCAAGAAAAGATGTCAAACTACACAGTAAGGGAGAACAAAATATTTTAATGAGCACATCACACGTCCTATGTTTGATTAGCTCAGTCTGTACTTGTGTGTGATTTCAGAGAGCGATGAACCTGATGTGGCAGCTGCTGCAGTCACTGGCAGCATATTCACTCCAACTGAGCAGCCTGGCAGCACAGACAACTCTGCAGGCACAAAACATCCTCAGGCACCTGACATGAAGAAGATCCCCTCATCTGTGGACAGTCCCAGCAGAAGAGGCACACGTAGCAAAATTAGGCTAGCCGCCAATTTCTCAGGCCTTTGAGTCCCACACATGTACGCATCCAGGTTCATACGTACAAAGCAGTTTGCAGTTCACATTTAGTGTAAATCTGAATAGAAGAGTTAACCAGCTACACTAAACGGACTATGCAAATCTGATTGGTTTCGTCCCCTCTAAGCTTATTAGGCTGTTGGATTCTTCTGTCACCAATCAGCCATCTTTGTTTGCTTATTTCACAATCGGTGTGCTCTCCTGATAACATTCACCAAGCTGAGACTTTTCTTTTTTTGTCTTGCAGATTTTCTGCAGGTCTTTCATTTCCCAAATTCATCTGCTATAAGCTGAGTTTGATTTCAACCTGAGGGGAGTTAATTTTTATTTTCATGAATGTGCATCTTCAGTTTAGAGATGCTCACTGGCTTAACAGAAAACAAGTGAAACTGAGTTAGTTGTTACTGTTTAATAGCGTATTAATAAGCACTGAGAGAATTGCTAGGAATGAGTAAGTTTTCTATATCAAACCAAGAAATGTATTTACCCACATTCTCAGTTTAACAAAATTGACAAAAAAACGGAAGGTTGGTAGAGATGTTTTGTTCATGAGCCATACTGAGAAACCTTCATAATTAGTTCTTGACTGGATTCCCAAAAACAGAACATTTCATTTTTGAACTAATTTCAAATTTTGGAGCTTCTACTTTTGTAGGTAAACCCAGACATGCCAGCCAAATTAGTTGCCAAGTGCCTGTCTGTTTAATTCTTTCAGTCTTTTCTGTAGAGGCAGCTTCTCTTTGAGCTACATTTCATCTAGTCTCTGTTGCAAAGTAGCCTAAAAACAGTGTTTTCAGTTCTGCTTGTATTATGCAGAGTAGTGAGTAGTCTGCTGAAGAGTTGCTCCTGAATCTGGTGTGTTTGGTGATAATTCAGTGATGGGACTGGAGAGAACCCGCTTTGTTCAGGTAGTGTCTTCTTTAATGGAAGCTATGTCTCTGAACAAGTAAGGTTTGGATAGGAAGGTTGTGATTGATGTCCCAACAAGCATTGCTCTCTGGATTTTCTTTCTTGTATTTTGACTTAATTTCTAGCAGAAGGATTGTTTCATCTTTAAGAGGCCACTGATGAAGGCCTGAAAGGGAAAAAGGCGACTCCTGCCTGGTGTGTGTGTTTAGGCAGCAAAAACTGACAGACTTAGACCGTTTGTTTTCAGCCAGCAGCCAGTGTGTTTGTGTTCTTTTAGCTGTGTTTGTCTGTGTGTGTGTGTGGTTTACGCTGGAGTAGGTGGTGTGAAATGTGCATGATGTGCATAAATGAGTTTATGCATGATGTAAGCCCAGGAGGAGCAGACAGGAACAGATGATGCTGAGATGTTTAAGGCCAGTCTTTTTATTTCCACCATGTTTTAAGTATCTTAGAGTTGACACCAACCTTGCAGTTGTCACAGTTGCTACAGAAATGCTCAAGGTTTTTTTGAGTCAACCTTGCTGCTGGTAGGCACTGTATAAGTGGTGGTGCCCTCACTGTCTGAGTCGATGTGTTGGAGGGGAGCAGTGAGCACTCCTGAGTTTTTGATTTTTAATGAGAAGGCGAATGGTTGTGAGTTTTTAGGGAACAGAGATGGAACGGGAGGAGGCGGGCCATTTGCGGAGCAGCACAGGGGCTCTGAGGAGCCTCCTGAACACACCGACATACACACAGAGGACCCTCTGCGGCTCTCTGGGATCTGCCGGGCTTTTTACAATGGTTTGTATCTGCCTCGGCACTAAAAGAAATGGCCATGGCTCCTCCCCATCCCAAAGGAGTTTTTACTTGCTGATAGGTATTGGTTTTCTCTTTTTTCCTCAGTCTCAGGTTTTACAAGACTGAAGGCTGCTGAATTGCCACCAGATAATGTTGGCTGCCAGTTAAGTTTAGCCTTGTCCAGGTGCCACTGAAGTCAAAGGGTCACTGTTGCTGCTGAGAAAAGGTTGAAAGAATGGATAAGAGCCCATTAATTCAGTTTCTTTGCAGCTTCAGTGTTTAGCAATATTTATACCATGAGATTTCTCTGATTTATTTTGACTTGGTGTGAAAAGCCTTTAATACTGAAAAAAATCCACCTGCCAACTCCCTGAAATGTCTGAGATGCCAGTCAGAGGGTTTTTAAATAGGCCGGCTGTGGCTCGTGTGTCTTCTGCTGTGTTTTACTGACAGTCTGGAAACCAGTTTGGTGAAGGAATGACCAGTCCAGAGTAATTAATAATTTAGAATAGCTGATTATAGAAAATGACTTGAAATGCTCACAAGTAATGTATAGATTTATGTATGAAGGCACTACTTTGTGTATTTGAGCAAACCCTAGTGCTCCTCACAGTACTGCAGTAGCAACTAACTCAGATGTAACTTGCCTATTTAGCCTTCTCACTGCTTTTGGGTTACACCAGTGAGAAGCAGTTGTACCTGCCATAATATGCACTTCTGCATAGTTTTGGTTCATGAAATACCAATGTGAAATGATTTAGTGTTTACTGGGCTTCTTGGTTTATTTCTTAACACTGGCACTTTGTATTGCTTCAGTTTTTATGTTGCATGACATTTATATAGTCTTGCAATCGACCATTAACAAATAATTTCAAGGAACATTTAGTCAGCACTGCAGTGTCTATAAAACTCTCCTGTAATTACTTTTGTTTATCTGCTCAACGCTGATGTGTCCTCTTTATACTCACCTCCTCGCTCTGTCACATCCTTTTACTGCCTCACCTCACAGGAAGTTGCTGTAAGAGTCCAACATTTGTTGAAGGGACCAAAAAGATTTCTGTTAATAAATTTCACAAGCATCATTTTGTGTTTCATCTCAAATCACTGAACAATCACCCAGCATGTTCCTGAAAGATGCTCTTTATTTAAACATATATGTACAAGTAGTTTCAGCTTATTTTCTGCATATTTGTTCAATATTCAATATTAGGGCCTTCATGAATTTACCACAACTACAGGACTCTTAAGTTATCAGAAGGAACGGAGAGTGACAAAGAGCTACACTTTGACGTGCATCACTAATGTCCTAAATACACTCGAACACACACCATCTATTGTAGGCATTTACAAGAATTGCATTTATTTCCTGGTGTTTATCATAAAAATGCAAGACTAAATTCAGAGGATGCAAGTTGCCAGCAATATCCATAATAACTATGAACAGTGTCATACAACCAGTCTATTTCCCAGCAGCTGATGGCTGAGATGAAATTAGTTTGGCCAGGAATGTGGTGGCTTGGCGTAATAAGCAAGTGAACCATTTAATTAAAATAAAACTCACCCTATTGAATGAAGTTAAGTGTTTGCATATACACAGATGACTCGGAATAATGTGGGTGCTACTAATGGAAATGCTGACAGAAAAGTGGCTCATATGAGGTTAGCATTAGCCTCTTTAGAGTGCAATGCAAAAGCATGGACACACTTTTCAATGTTGTGCTACAAGGCGATCTTATAGTTCTGTCTGCTCATATTACCGTATTTTATCTTTAAAGGTTTGACCTTGTGACCCCTGCTCCTATTTGCAGTTTGTGTATAAAAACAAACATCAAGACTAACTTGTATAGTTTGGATGATACTGATGCACCTGCAGTTTGGGCACATATGATTTGGCTGTTCACTGTCTCAATGCTACGTTGAAACCCAGACATATTGTTGGCCAGACCTTTTGCTGCTAATTGGTGTTCAGCTTAACATGACCCACCATTGTAGCGGTGTTTACAGTGGTGTATTAGTTTGGTCAGCAAAGTCTGTCTTAATTTGAATGAGTTTTAAACCTGCCAATTCTTATGTCCAGAGAATTACTGTTCAAGCCAAAGCATGGAGTCAAAGATGCTGCTTCACAAGTCACTTAATCTGTAGCCTAGTTGTTAGTCTGCACCTCCCACCTGCAAACAGTCATACAAACAATGATGGCGTCAAACATTATAGGCCAAAAACAGGCATTTTCCTGTCAAACAGAGAACCGGAGCATTTATACTTTGTGGATACTGTACTTGTAGTTCTATACATACTGTACATCAGACATCAGTGATTAGCCTGTATCACCACTTTGACGATAAATGGAATGACCCAATCTGTTTCTAAATTAGCACATATGTTTTGTTTACAATTGACGTGTCTATGTTCCTCATTATTTTTCAAATCTGTTGTCTCTACTCCATATACGCAGGTGACAATCACTTAGAAAAGCCCCTCGGCTGCTGATCAGGGATCAGTCTCCAAACGTCTTTGACTAAAACTGTAATAGCTCTTGAATAGTTTCAAGTAACTGAGGTTCTCTGAGTCACAGGAAGTGATGTATGTCGTGATGTGAGTGTGATGTTTCTGACTCGGGAACAGGGTCAGTTACATGATGGCGCACTGGGTGGCTCCACAGCAGTCTTTAATGACGGCCACCCCAGACTTGGTAATGGACGGTTTATTGGGAGGCGGCTCCAGGGTTTGTCTCTTAGGCTTTGGAGGATCTTGTCATAAAGCGAGAGGAAACAGAAATGATCACACTGTGGATGTGGATTTGCAGATACTCCTGTTTTTTTCTGAATGTGCGTGTGGGTTATTAACTTCTCACTCACTTTGTGTGACTTTGAGCTTCTTCTCCAGAGGCATCAGCTTCAGCCTGAGGAACTCGGCCATCTCCTTGTCCTCCTCTTTCTCCCTGGGGTACAGCAATCACATCTCAGTTGGTGAGGCGAATGCAGTTCAGTAAAATCAGGTCACAGAATGTCTGTATTTACCTGGGCTATACAGTAAAAGTAGCACTGACTGGACATTATATTCAAGTCACAGAGCTAAGCGTCTGTTTTTCTGAAAGATGCAGTGTCCCTGAAGACACTTCTGCCCTCTGAATCTATATTCTGTTGCACAACAGAAAAAAACTTGACTTACTTTGGACAAGGTCAACTAGAATCAGTTTTGTTTAATTCTTGCATAATTTATAATACTTTTACTTTGTATTTGTTTTTCTTGTAAATGACATATACTAGAGTGTCTATACATCTCAGATTTGGCACAAATGTCTACATGACCTTGAGGATGAACTGATTAGATTTTGGTGGTGAAAGGTCAAGGTCACAGTGACCTCTCATCTGTCCCATGCTCTTGAATTTGGCTGGTTGGCAGAGGCATACAACCACGAGGTGGTAATTCCAGTTGGAAGGTGGAAATTGGATTAAAAATCTTGTTTATCACATGGTGAATATTTCTTTTTCCATTTGAATGAACAGAGCAGTGTTTGATGTGTTTGGAACATTTGGAACTGTGGGTGGGATTTATCTTTCAAAATAACTTCTCTTCAGCTCTGTGACTTCAGTGTAATGACAATGCACAGTCAGCACAACCTGGAGCTACATGTGGCCTGGGTGCTGACAACATATGCCAGTGTTAAATACTTTTCTGTTGTGACTGTGTCAAACACACTGGGTCCTAACACACAATCAGTGTGTCCAACAGGCTTTGAAAGTGATTCTTTCAGTGGCTCAGAAACGTGCTCATCCAGTGTTTTCAAACCTGAGAGTTGACATTTTTGTTGGGTCTATCTGAACATTCTATCAGTGTCTCTCTCTGCAGGTTATTTGTGGAAGCGGAGGAGGAAGATGATAAAATAAAAATGCACCCCCCGAGCAGGCAGTGCTGTGATGATGAAGTGACCCCCGTCTGCCTTCACTCGTGCTCACATTCGTTCATCACATGTACTCTAATGAGCCTCTTTCCCGCTGTTTCTAAACCATCCTATGTGTATCAAATGAAGAAACAGTGGATGCAGTTCATTCTAACACTGAGTAAATAGTCTGCACTCCCAAACAGCAGCCCGGATATTAATGATACCTCTACCTTAATCTCTCCACCTCAGCGTCGTCGACCAGGAAATCTCTTTTCTGCACCAGTTTATGGATCTTCAGGATCAGTTCCTCCTCTTGCTGCTTGTGCTTCTTAGTTTTTTCCTTCTCTGGGAAGAAAATGAAAGAGGTTGAATCATAAACAATGCCTGGTGGTAAGGACAAGGGGGTAGAACTGAAACCTTAATATTGTATTTTCTTGCAATAAGTATCACAGCAGATCCCATGCTTTTAGCTACCTGGCTTTGAAAAACCTTCCATCAAAGTCGCTGAGTCACATCACACGCAGACCCTTAATTATCCCCTTGTATAATTTATAACAAATAAGGCACTGATTAGGCATTTTATTTTATATATTCATATAAATTATATAAATCATGGATTAGAAACATTTTAGCCTTAGCTCAATCTTCCCTCCTAGAGAAATCTTTTTGCTTCATTTAAAGAAGGAATTTGCCTTCACAATCAAAAGGTCCACAAACACAAGATCCATCTTTCCTTGTCTCACTTCCTAACCTTCACATTCCGAAGCACAAAAAAAGACGTAGACCAAACAAAGTGCATGCACACATGAACAGCTGCAGAGGCAGGTTGTGTAGCACTGCTGCTGTTTAGACTACTTGGGAAAAGGGGTTTGAAAAATGACTGCAAACATCAGCTCTTTCTCCCTCCAGAAATAAAGTGGAGCGGTGCAGCTGCGGAGTGCATTCTCATGAGGGATACAGTAATCAAATAAAGACCAACATCATAAATTAGGGCATCAGAAATGACCCCAGAGGTAGGTAAATGCCTGTCTGGCAAAATTCATATAAAGACAAGTTACACAGTACACAATTTTTGGAGCACTGTCGGGCTTCCTTGTAATTCAGATACTGAAAAATCACAATGTATGCTAAACTATCCCAACGGTGCTGGAACTGACTAACGAGTTAAACCAGTATTTGATTGTGTACTCCGACTGCACCACACAGGCTCCAATAAACCATTCAGGGAGTAAAGATTAGTGTTTACTGAAATCCATTTTGGACACCTTCCCTGGAAAAGCGTTCCTCAGCTTGTATTGCCTCAGCGGTGATGATCCAAGTGTGTCTGTGTGTGTACAGTTGTCTCTGCCTCATAACTCCACCATAGTCTTGTCATCAGTCTTGCAGAGTTTAATGTAACAACACTGCCTTTAAATCACCACAGCACCTGCTGAGATTCTGGGACACTGGTGAACTGCAAACAGAGATTTTTATGTCAGGAGCTCTACTTTTGGTCAAGTCCAAACAGGACATGTGGACGCATTCATACACAGAGGCTCAGTTCTGAGTGGTTAATGTCCTGAAGGGCTTACAGCTGATTTTCTGATGTTGGTTGAGAGGCAGAATATGTATATATGTATGTGCGGATGCGTTTGAGCTATACCTGGTACTGCGACAATCTGTCTCAGCTCCTGCTTTAAGCTCATGATGTCTTTGCAGAGCTGAATGTCATCCATCCTAAAAAACATTGTGAAAGGCAACAATAAATCTCCCATCACATTAAATAACAAATATTGGATGTCTTCATCTGGTGACAGTGATGATAAGCCCTGGATAAAGAGCACACAGAGCTGAAAGCCCTTCTCTCAATACAGTGATATAAAACAAGCTGGCCCCACTTTTTCACATTTATTAATGGTGAGGTGAAGTATTCTTCAATGATTAATCAACTGTTAAAAATGTTTGGAAATCAATTTCTTTTCATAACCACAAATCCCTGTACTGCAGTGTACTACAATAAGACATCACAGCCTGAGGCGCCTGTCACACAACAGGAATGTGTGTGCAGATAGAAAACATGGAACATAAATCAATCCACGCTGCTCTCTGAGCTTCCTCCAGCCCTGGCATCTCACCCCCAGGACCTCCTTCTCCCTGAATCTCCGCCTGTCTTTCACTCTCCATCTCTGCAGAGCAGTGACAGCTACCACAGATTTCATTCTCCCTGTGATAGATCAAGCCGATGACTCATTCACGGCCTCCTTCCTCCGCCTCCCTCTGCTTGCTTTTACACCTCCCTACTTTTTCTTTCTCCTCCCTTGGCCCATCCCTTCAGATGCTTTCTCTCCCTCTCTGTTTCCTTCTCTTTCCTTCTGCCTTGCGTTCAGCTCTAGCAGCTCTATCTATGGATTCCTGCAGCTTCTGCACACTGATGGTCCATCTGCTAGCCATGAGCACGTGTGCACGTGTATGTGTGTTTATGTGCTGCTGTCTTGACTCACACAGAGCCTGACAACAGTGATGCACTGTGGTGGCCTAATGAAGCCTTTTAAGTGGGCGTTGGAGCGAACATTATCAAATGAGTGCGCGCTCTGGTGTGTGGCAGTTCCATCTGACACCCTCGCTCTAAACACACTGTTCAGTTCAATGTTTTACAGTAGAGATACAATTTGTTATAGTTAAATAAAGTGCCTGAGACAGTGTCATGTGTTTCCACACTGAATTTGGTTTTAGAAAGGTGCAATGTTACACTTCATAATAATATAATACATTTTTCCTAGTCCTGCTCATTGATTTGCAACATTGCCTGCAATGTTCTAATAAAGTGAAAAATATTTCAGGGATACTGAACATAAGGATAAAACTATATCATCTCAGTGTATATTGCTATTGTGAGTCAGTATTAAATTAATTGACATAAAGGTCATTTTCCAAGTGAAAAAAAAAGCTATTACTTGCTTTACATTGCAGTAAACAGACACTAACACTTTGTTGCACCAAGTATCGGCATCTGTGATACCAGCTTGGATTTACTTGGCATCACCTCTGAAAGGAAATTAGCAGTATTACACATCACTAGAATCGAACAACGCAATGACGTCAGATTGTTACTTTATAGTATTAAATTGTTTGATCACTTTATCAGCGTCCCACAAAGCACAGACACAACATGCCAATGATAAAGGCAGTGAGGATAATAATACAGCACTTCATCTCAACCGCTATGTCCAGCCCTCTGAATAAAAGGGCCGCTCCACCCAGTATCAAAACGCCTTCACACAGCCAACATGAATCACACAGGGAAACAACATCATGCATCATGACTGAGACTGTCATGGCAACAAGGCCACCTCATCATCCACTCAAGGACAGCAGCAGGGATTGATATGACACTTTATTGATGAAAGTCTCACTTTATTATGTTGGATGTTGCAAAAAATACAGAAACAGACAATTCAGCAACTCACATGAATCGCAGCTCTGACTCCCGGCGCACCAGGACCTCTCGCAGGCGCTGGATACGAGCCATCTCCACCTCGATCTCCTCTGGAGACATGGTGCTTTCTGCCATGGAGACATCTGAATGACCTGAGAGGCAGAGGGATACACGCACAGATAAGATCAATATGGAGAAATTAAGCAAAGATAGGAGGGAAACAGGAAACTTTAAAAGCAGTGTGGGCAGGAGAAACTGGCATATATCATCTTAGTAGGGAAGTTATAGAAAAGAAAAGTCAGTGCACTTGACCATAGTACAGATTCCAGAGCTGCATTTTACTATGATTTCATGTCTCAAATACATCCAAGAATTCTTTTGTTGTGTCTTTTTATCCGTTTATACTTTTGCCAGCATGTTGGCACACACAGTTCTCACCTCATCTCCCTGTGACTTGTTGTTTCACAGCAGCTGAGAACATGATGTTTGGAAAGAAAGCACCGTGTGTAATTGAGAGTAGGGGTGTGAAGTTAAGTCACAAATGATTGCCTTCCATTTTAAGACTTCATTTGTGGATGATGTGAAAATGGGGGTTTGTCATGCAGAAAACTGTGAGACCGTTTCCTCAGAGGAAAGCTGTTGTTGATGTGGAAGGAAAAAAAAAAGTTCAGACATGGATCAATAACCAGTTGTGGCTCTTTGCTGATTGGGTTATTCCTCCCTCAGCTGGACCACTGACCTCACACACTCCACATCAGTCAACAGAATGCAAAGACACCACAGCCACTGACCAAACACTTACTGCTCTGATCAATGCACTAACCGCTATTCATGCCGGAGCACCAACAACAAACTGTTAAAGGAGATGGGGATCTTTGTTTTCCAGATTTCTATTTGTCACGTGTGTGTAATAAAACTAAATATCTGGAACACTTTATTCTAGATCAGATGTGTGATGGTGGCAACATGTAGAGACAGTGTGGTATGTTATAGGCTCATTTGCTGGCAAGAAAATTCCACATGTTCAGACCTTGTAAAGTTGAGTCTCTTTAGAGTGTATTGCACTCCTCTTTATTCTGCACCCTTGTGGATAAAGAAGCTTCAGGTTGCCTGTAATGATTGTATGTAGATGCTACTCAAAAACTCTAGGTGCTGTACTGCAAGTGACTTGTTTTGTAATGTAGAGTCAGCACTTTTCAGGCTCTATTAGGAAACCTGGTTTATAAATTCATTTATCAATCGAATAATTCCCAGAATGTCATTGTTATGTTGCTGTCAAATCTTAAATTCAGTGCTGGATGATACCAGTCATTCCTGTGGAAACATGAGTGTAACTGCTTGTTAAGAATGTGATTATGTTTTTGTTTTTTTTTATGTATATCTTATAGTTTGGCTGTGATGTATGTCTTTTCTTTTTTTTGGACTCTGAGTCTGGAAATAAAATGAACTGATGATGTCAAACTGATGTCATCAGGGTTATTTATTTCAGTGTCATCTTGACACTGTAAATTTACAACAGAAAGCTTGTATCATAGAGTGGGCGTACATGAATATGTGCATGTTCACCAGTCAGGGAGGATGGGTTTATGGGGGATTAAAGTACAGATGTCTCAGCCTCTGCAGCTTCAGTTTTGATGATATCTTAAGAATCTGTCTCACATAAGCCCTTTATGTAGATCTTAATCGCTAGAGAAACCCTTTAAATAAAGATTAAAATGCAAGTAAACCATATCAAAAACATATGACAGTACTACAATATAATTATATATCATATGTGATGCATCCAACTTCGCCTGGTGTTTCTGCAAGTTTATCTTCCACTTTTGAGGAGAACGTGAATATTTTACAGACACAGCGTAGTGAGACTGGATGCCAAAACAGTGATCGGCTGACACTGATACTTCGTGTCAGTGCAAACATTCATATTTAACAGACTGGAACCTGAGATATGTTGGCATTACTGCTTGAAAACTCCTCAAAATACACATCTTTGAAGTCAGTGTTATTAGTGCTGTCTGTTAATTCTCCATACTGGCTGTGAAGCGATCCTTCCCTAACATATGACTACACTACAAAATCCCCAGTCTTCATAAACCTGAGTACACAAATAATTTTCATTTGAAATTCTGGGTTGACAAAACTGAACGTGACATTTATCACCAGCAGTTCTTCTACCGACATGGTCCTCCTGCAGCAACATAAACTGCAGTCTGCGTTTGAGGTACTTCTCATAGATGCTTGCTGAGGGTGATGCTGACTCATCACAGCAGACAAGTCTGCACAGGAGGGACTGGTTTGTTTGTGTCTCAGTGATGTTGAATCATCACCCAACATGTCTGGTGACAGAAGACGCTGACGTCAAATCAGAGTTTGTCTCATGAGGCTGCAGCAGGATCTAAAGTTTGAGAAGTATTTTTTTTACTTCCTTACCTCTTTTTCCTTTCTTGTTTTTCTTTGCTCAAAACGCTCCTCTTTCTCACTCTCAGCCATCCATAAGACCATGCTGCATTAAGTCACGAATGGACCATTAAAACTGGCAACATGCCGGCTCAATTATGTCTTAACAGCTCCCTGTCATGTGAGCAGGCCACTCGCACATACTCAGCGCTGCAAGGAAAGAAGACCTTTGACACTTCCTAATTAAAAGCAGTTTACTACAAAGTTTTAGCAAGCAATGCTGCTGCACACATCCCCAGCAGATGTAAACCACGCAGGTAATAAATCACTCCTGTTTCAGTAAAACAAACTGGCTCAGCAGTGTACTTCAGGATTATGGGTAAATGAGAACATCTTAGGGAGTCTGGATGGTGCGTGGTGCAGCTCACAACAGAGAATTTCTGTACATATGACATCCAGTGCACACGCCCCCCGACACAACCTGCAATCATCCTGTATACACACTGGGACTGCTGCTGCTGGAGCACAAAACAGAAAGTGCAAGGCAAACATAACC
>NW_018127909.1:3304914-3305791 GCF_001952655.1 Monopterus albus | reverse complement strand
GTGTGTGTGTGTGTGTATGTGTGTAGGAGACAGAGATCAATGACTGGATCTGTGTCTAAAAATATCTACCCGCATGAAATGTTTCTTCTCTGAGTTAATCTGTCTTCACATCCTGCACCCCTGTGAGTGCAGGATGTGAAGAACCAACTAGGACACATCTGAAATCATAACTGTTGTCACTTAGATGCTTCTGTCAACACAGTGGCTCTGCAGCGTTTTGGTTAAAACTGTTTGCTCAGGTTTACTGTCATTCTTGAGGCTGCAGTTTGTGGTATTGTTTAGAACTGAAACCATCAGATAAACAGATTATTCAGTTAAAGAGAGTAAATTACTGTCGCTTATCAAGCAAAAAAAAAAAAAAAAAAAAAAAGCATTCTGATTCTTCTCTGATTCTCCAGAATGAGACTCGAAGTTATCCTCCAAGAGGGGATATGTTTTATAAACGTTTAGAAAAACTGCCAGCTGTCACTCAGTTTGACGCAAACACAGCCTCCCTGTGTGAAATCTAGACCACACATTGATTAGAGCAAAGGACCAGGGTATTGACTCAGTATTGCTTCATGCTCTTGCTTCGTGCTTCTGCATCAGTTTAGTCTGGATCAAATAACCACAATGCGCTGAGCTTGCTCTATGCTGAGGGACATTTCTTTGCCCACATTCATTCCCAACCCGTGGTATGCGTGTAGGGGAAATAACAGGCCTTGGAGCACCAGGGCAGCGCTACTGATACGTCCCAAACCTTTGTGAGTCATGCGTTAACCATTTCCGCTACTCACCGGGTTCTCGCCGAGTGCAACACAAACTACAGTACTGTTGAAAAAAAAAAACTCATCATATTGTCAGAACAACATCTTTATTGATGCGCAACGCCCCCCCT
>NW_018127909.1:3300399-3304864 GCF_001952655.1 Monopterus albus | reverse complement strand
GGTATCTGAAATAGATTTCTTCAGCTCCATGTCGGTGCCCGCGCGCGCAAACCTTTAAACTTGGCTCCGCTGAATCGACTCGGTGTGTGTTCGTCCAGATAACTCAGCTTCACCCGGTGACGAGGTGCCAACGTCCCGAGACGCTGAGCATCTTTATCGGAGCTTTCAAGTCCCCCAGTATAGATGGAGCGGATGTAGGGAGCATGCGCTGTGCGGGCAGGGATGCGAGGACTTGGGAGACACCCATTGGCAACGTGATGACGTTAAAAATAAAACAGCAGTCACGCAGTTGCACCATTTTTTTTTGTTACATTTTCTGTTATTTAAATATTTATTTTAGTACATTTAAATATGCAAAACATTTGCTTGGATATATTTCTGTGTTTAATACTATTAAAGGGATACAAACAGAGTAATATGCCTAAGCATTTTGTCTCTGTAGTGTTAGCTGTTATCTGGCATGCTGATACAAAAGTAGAAGGTTAGGTTACAGGTATTTCCACCTAAGGTGGTCTTCAATGGTTAAGATAAAATATGACAAATGGGATCTTATATAAGGGCCTGTTAGAAATAAACACCCACACAGATTATGGCAAATTATCAGAGGTGCGTGTAATTATTCAGATCAGCTGCATGAGAAAAAAAGGTTATAAAATTCTAGGTTCAAGTGGATGACCAACTCTCAGTGACCACACACTTTTTTGCTTCCTGTAGAGGTGCTCAGGAGACGCTCACACAATGAATCAATGGAATGTTTTCCATTTATTCAACAATAAATACTGTCTCAAAGTGTGATCAATCACTTTTCATACATTACAGTCAACACTTATCAAAGGGTTGCTCTATTAAAGACTGTCAAAAATCATCAAGACAGACATTTCAAAGTCTACAGTTGCGTACAGTTGTATGACTCCGGTTGCCGATATGACCAGAGGAAATATTCAGAGATTTTACCTTGCAGTTCCAGTGTAGAACATCAGCATATAAATAAGCAGGAATCAGAAATAATTAATAAGAAACACTCCAGTATTACACTAGTGTAAGTTCCTATACTTAAAGGTGTGTGATAAAAGGGATCAAACAGCTGTAGTGATTACAATGTTTTTCTGTGGCCCCTTTTAAATACAGCAATATTATTATGTTACTCACAATATTAGCACAGTTCTGTGAGACACATCAAATCATATAATCACATTAATTGAGGTACAAAGCAGAGGAATCCAAAACATCAACCTAACACAAGTCCTCACAAATCCTTTACTGAAAGAATAAGGACAAAAGGTTAGTTCCCCATAGCACCTTACAGTGTTATGTAACATTTGTAGTAAAACCCCAGTGAACCTTAGACCTCAAACCATCAAACCACAGCAGTGATAGTGCAACATTAACCAATCACAGAACAACTGCCCACTGAACCACCTGTATCCTGTTGGGAGGAGTGTTCAGGTTTTGGCCCTTCCATAACAACAGGTTCTGATTTAGATGCTACCTTTCCATCTCCGAGAGCTACTACCTTGTCTTCAGAGTCTGCTTTCTCCTCTATGGTTTCTGCTCCATCCTCTTTAGGGGGGAACATCCATGCTAGAGCAGCAGCAGCCGTGCCATCGCCGCTCTGATGTGAGAAGCAAAGGAAGGTGGCCCAGACGAAGGCGCAGCAGCCAGTGAAAGCCGTCCGCACGTACAGTGGCACAAAGGCAAAGTTCAGTAACTAAGGGAGGCAAATAGACATTACAGTATATTTAGATCATTGTGTTGGTGTATTACATGTTGATGTCTCAACAAGTAGCTGATTTATTATTTTAGCTGCAGATTCCAGCACCCACACTCGGTGACGAGGCACACCTGACACCAATCAACCCGGTGTCTGATGTGTCCTTGTCGCCAGTTTGTCTCATGTTCATAGACGTGTTCCTGGCTCTCTGTCTCCTGTTATGGATGCAGATCTCCATGATGATTCCAACTCGAGCAATCCTGAACTCTACCCTGCACCCCAGCCTGCCAAGACAGCTCCTGTAGTTTGGACCAGTTGCCACTACTGTACGTCTCAGTACCGTGCTCGCCTGTTCTGACCTCCAGCACCTCACCACCTGCCACAGCTCCACGCCAGCAGTAAACGACTCCTCTACTACTCAATTGCTTCACCCTCAGGTGCGCCCACCAACGCCATCCTTCAGAATACAGACACCAGCGCACATCAACCATCTTTCCTGTTTCCTGCAGAGGAGCACTCTCCCTCCTTCTCTGGGCAGCCTAGCTACACCTGGGTCATACAGTACCACCAGTGCCTCCTCCTCTGCTCAAGCATCTTCCCCGTGCCTGCTTCCAGCTGTCCAGTTGGTTCCCTTTCCCTTCTGTATTCATACAGCTGTACGTGTGCACTTAGCCTTCCCTGTCCTTTATTCAATAAATACCATTCATAGAACCGGCTTTTGCGTGTTGCATATTGGGTCCACATCTTGAGCTCACCTGACGGTGCAGGCCGTAACAAATATGGTCTAAGAAGTCATTCAGAGAGCCTGTGTTAATGACATTTAGAACATAAAGCTCATTCTTTGTCAGTTTTGTGCTACGATTTGGATAGAGCTAATATTTACAGGCTTGTTCTCTAAATTTATCTTTCAAAAATCATCCTATTAATGAAAATGTATTTTAATGGTGATGAGAATCCATACTCAATAATTCACTTACTAACACACATCATGTTTATTCTGAGACTGTAAGATATGGTTGAAAGCTCTGAATTATTCATGAGTTGAGCTTAGATTTTCTTCTCCATATAAACTTGCTAAAGTGTCAGGAAATGAACATCTATGAAGAGGGCATGTTAATATTTACCTGCATGAATGGCCAGAACATTAGACCTGTCTGAGAAAAGAGACAAAGGGAAAGGACACCAATCATTTGTAGACTTAGGAGATATTAAGGACAAAACTTCAGCTGAAAGAGTAAACATTATTGCTCAGGTTTAGCGACTAGAGACATCTGACTCCATAGAGCTCAGTGTTAGATGATGCCCCCTGAAAAAAACAATACGTGATACAGAGCTGATATCTACTGTATATAAGATGAGCATCTGTTTTGGATATGGGTGCACATTACAGCCACTCCTATTTTGAAATGGCACAGGTTCACTGGCACAACAGGTCACAGCTCAGTCTAAGGTACAATTTAGGGACAAGCACTTGACACTGATGAAACACTGAGCTACTCCTTCTCACCTTATATGTATTCAGGAATTTTTTCCTCCAGTCTTCCATGATATCCTCTTTACCCTCCAAGAAGCTGACACCTAGTTGAGACGAATAAGACATAGGAACATAAAAATCCATCCATTAGCTATACCAATTACACATGATCCAGGCTCTGAATGGTCTCTTTGCTCTTAGAACTGCTATCGTCAAACCTCTTCTTAAGTAACTTGAGACTAATTTCAAATTTGGCCTTTCTAAGCAAGATTCTGGAATAGTTGGTTTTTACACCATTAAACCAGAATCTGGATAAAATTTGCATCGTAGAGAAATATCTGTCATGGTTTGGTTCACATCACAGCACAGAGACAGCATTAGTCAAAGTTCATAATGATCTTAGCATGAATTTGGACAGAGAAACACATTCCTGTCCTTATACTTTTAGACTTATATGCTGCTTTTAGCACCTTCAATCAGAGCTTCTTGTTTACTTGTTTTGAGAACCAGGGTGGCATCTCAAGCACAGTATTAAATTAGATTAGGCAGTTTCTTACAGGTAGAGATTATGTTGTGCCCTGTGTGAGTCGCATTCATCAGAAATGGAGATTAATTGTGGAGTCCCTCAGGGCTCAATTCTGGGACCTACACTTTTTAATCTTTATATCCTGCCCCTAGAAAATATTATCAGACAACATGGGCTTTTTATTTTATTGTATATTGTATTGTAGATTATTGTACACTGTTATTTTATTCAGTTGGTTGTGTTTTATTGTATTTGACTGCATTTCACTTTTGTATGCTTACTTGTTTTTAGTCACTTTTACTCTTTGCTTTTTTATTGTTGTACAGCACTTTAAGTTATATATTAACCATGGTATATAAATAAAATTATTATTGCTAAACTCCACACACAAAGTCCCTAGTCAGCTAGAAGGTTTGAACTCAGAACCTTTATGGTGTGAGACAGCAGTGCCCCCAACTGTGAATCTTCTTCTTCTTCTTCTTCTGGCTGTTCCCGTTAGGGGTCACCACAGTGAATCACCTCTTTCCACCTAACTCCATCCTCGGCATCCTCTACTCTCACACAAATTAACTTCATGTCCTCTTTTAGCACATCCATATATCTCCTCTTTGGCCTTCCTCTTGACCTCTTGCCTAGCAGCTCCATCTCCAACATCCTTCTACCAATATAACCACTATCCCTCCTCTGCACATGTCCAAACCATCTCAATCTGGCCTCTCTGACCTTGTCCCCAAAACAGCCGACCTGAGCTGTC
>NW_018127909.1:3294065-3298384 GCF_001952655.1 Monopterus albus | reverse complement strand
CTTAACACCAAACCTGCCCATCACCTCCTCATCACCTTTGTTCTCCTCACCAACATCCCTGTTGAAGTCTGCCCCAATCACCACTCTCTCCCCTCTTGGAATACTCTCCATCACCTCATCTAACTCACTCCAGAATCTCTCCTTCTCTTCTAACTCACACCCTACTTGTGGAGCATAACCACTGACTACATTCAACATTACCCCTTCAACTTCCAACTTCAAACTGATCACCCTGTCTGACACTCTTTTCACCTCTAAAACATTCCTCACCAGCTCCTCCTTCAGGATCACTCCTACCCCATTTCTCTTCCTGTCCACACCATAATAAAACAGTTTGTATCCCCCTCCAGTGCTACGCACTTTGCTACCCTTACACCTGGTCTCCTGCACACACAGTATATCTACCTTCCTTCTCTCCATCATGTCCTCCAGCTCTCTACCTTTCCCTGTCATTGTGCCAATGTTAAGAGTCCCTATTCTCAGACCTATACTCCTGCCTTTCCTCTTCTCTCTGTCTACAAATCTTTCTACCTCCTCTCCTTCTTCGACCTGGCATGGCCTAAATACAGCTGGAAAATAATCTGACAATGCACAATCCTAGGTTTTACTGTATATGGAGTAGGAAACATAAGCTCATAAAATCTCATGGAGAACTTTTCACTTAAAACACTTTAAAAGATGCTATAAGACACAGGTTCATCCTTTTTCTGGTTATGTCTGTTGACGGTTTATGGCCTGCATGTAGGTCTGTGTCCAGTTCAGACATTAAAACCATTTTCTACCTTGCATCACTTCATTACCACACAGGTTCCTGCGAGGTTACATTTTACAGGTTACATTATATCACGCAAATCTGAACAGGTTTACAGCCTCTCCATAAAACCCATCTCAACTAAAGACAGATCTACCTGCTTGGAGCAGAATGATGCCCCTTACCTGACCTCTGCTAGTCAATGTTTGCTTCATGGGACAATGGACTGCTGATATTTACAGTGCAAGAGAACAGTACAGACCAAAGTGCAGACAGCACTTGCATCAAATTACAAACTGACAGATAGACCCAGGCTACTGTTTGTTTTGACGTCAACCTTTAACTGGCCGGCAAGTCCTCAGTGTGCCCAGGTGAGGCGTTACTGTCCTGCACCACTGACCTGGTAGTAGCCAGTGGCGCTGCCGTCGTCTGGTCCAGGAACAGTTTCCTCATCACCATCCCGACGGAATTCCCGGGAAACCGTCTCTCCAGAAACCGCATCCAGAAGAAACTGAAGTTGCCATGGAAACTGAACGCGACCACGGCGATGTTCTGCGTCTGCCTCCAGTCCACTCTCTCCCCCCGCGAAAACCACTGATAGACCAGGTCCCCCCCGGCGTACAGACAGCCGTACAGCGTAACGTTGGTGAACCACGGAAACCGACGGACTTGGCTCAAAAGCACGTTCCGCATTGTTTTAGAGTTACTGTCACCCCGTGAAATCGAATATGAATGATAAAATAATAAAACGTGCTAACTAAAGGTGGGCGTTGGTGAACCAGATGTTACTAGCTTAATATTAAACTAGTCATTACACAACCGCCATATCGCTAACTGATTATCTCTGCGGCATCACACACAGCTTACTGTACTTTTTCGTGCGAGTTTCGATATAAAACGCCCATAACACTGACTGACAAAGTGTCCATCTGTCTGTCACAGTGATATCTACCTGCAGATATTCGCTCCTTGACCATCCGACAACTGGAACGGGACTGCAAGTCTGCCGATGTGCCGGGTCGAGAGCACGGTGTCCCCATGCAGTCAGTGGGTGGCTCCATAGAGTCAGTGGGTGGGTCCATGCAATCAGTGGGTTGCTCGATGCAACAGTGGGTGACTTCATGCAGTCAGTGGGTGGCTCCATAGAGTCAGTGGGTGGGTCCATGCAATCAGTGGGTTGCTCGATGCAACAGTGGGTGACTTCATGCAGTCAGTGGGTGGCTCCATAGAGTCAGTGGGTGGGTCCATGCAATCAGTGGGTTGCTCGATGCAACAGTGGGTGACTTCATGCAGTCAGTGGGTGGCTCCATAGAGTCAGTGAGTCAGTTGGTGGCTCCATGCAGTCAGTGGGTGGCTCCATGCAGTCAGTGGGTGACTCCATGCAGTCAGTGGGTGGCTCCATGCAGTCAGTGGGTGGCCCCATGCAGTCAGTGGGTGGCTCCATGCAGTCAGTGGGTGACTCCATGCAGTCAGTGGGTGGCTCCATGCAGTCAGTGGGTGACTCCATAGAGTCAGTGGGTGACTCCATAGAGTCAGTGGGTGGCCCCATGCAGTCAGTGGGTGACTCCATAGAGTCAGTGGGTGGCTCCACAAGCTCAACCTGTTTCAGCCACAGACAACATGCCCTATCACTAGACGACGTTCACAGGAGGGGTTGCGGCCCTACTGGATCACAGGGTTCTCTGCCCAAAGAGGTCGATTAAATATACACTGATCAGCCATAACATTATGACCACCTGCCTCATACTGTTTACATAGGAGTCAATGTGGCAGTTGGTTGGCACTCGTGTCACTCTGCAGCTCACTGTGCATCTTCTGTGAATCCATTTGCTTCCACAGTTCTACTGTCAGGAAGAGCACAGATGTGTCTACAATTCAGTGAAAAACGTATGTAAAAGGAGTGAAAACTGTGGTCATGAGGACGTTAGAGAGAATTGTTGAGACAAATTCAACAGCCTCACCGCTCTAGGTGTGATATCACTACTACAGCCCCTGACTCTTTCTCTTCATAAAGACCAATGTACAGTATTTCTCATTTTCAACCATTTTAACAAAAATCAGTGAGCTGTGGGCATCCATGACCCTGTCTCCAGTTCACCATCTGTCCTTCCTTAGAAACTGTTGGTAGGTACTAACCACTGCAGACCAAGAACACCCACCAAGACCTGCAGTGTGGGAGATGCTCTGACCCAGTCATCTCACCATCACAGTTTGGTCCTTGGCAAAGTCACTCAGATCCTTACGCTGCCCATTTTTCCTGCTTCCAACACATCAACTTTGAGGGCTGAATGTTCACTGGTTGCCTAATATATCCCACACACTGACAGGTGCCACTGTAACAGTCAGTATTATTCACTTCACCTGCCAGTGGTCATAATGTTATGGCTGATCGGTGTATTTCGCACCCTTGCGACCTCATTCACACTGACATATAGCTTACATCTCAAATTAGATTTGACCATTTACGTTTATTTACAGTAGATTCATTGTTTACGTGTCTCCTTCAATGCACCTTGCAACCTTCTGAATAGAATATAAAAAGGCCTTATACAGTAGAGGATAATTTAAGTTTCAAAAAAGGAAAAAAAAAAATTGTGAAATCACATTCTGTTACATGTGAACAGAATCCGTATCATTGCAGAAGATTAGTGTACACATTTAAACATGCATTTTACTAAAACACGCATGCATAGCAAATTATAAAGCAGTGTGTAGAGTATGTTATGAATTATAATATTCCACTGTCAACAGGAAGGTGCATTTGTAAAGAAAAATGAACTTTGCTCAATCAGGATTTAAACGTGCAGTTCAGGAAATAACCAGCTTTCCCTTAAGGTTTGATTTCCTGGCAACACAGTGAATGACTTGCAAAAAATTAAAGGCAATGGGGATGGGACAATATATTGAAATTAATTAAACTGTGACACATAAACATTACAATATGTATTGTTGTGTCTGTTGATATATATTGTGGCCTCCATACACCAGCAATTTCATATTTTTGTAATTAGGTGCCTAACAGAACTAGTGCTAGAAAAGGGCAAAAAGGAGGAATAAAGTATAAGTGCTCCACAGGTAGTCATACATTGTTATCAATGAATTTTTAATTGTACGTTGACCAAATCGTCCCATCCCTAAAAGGTGATTAGACATGAAGTCTTGTAAGTAGATTTTCATTTTGTTCTAGTATGAACCAAACTTGCTTTAAAAAAAAAACTTGTAGTTTAAAGGCAAAAAACATACAAAACGACCAATGTGGTCTTTTAATCGAATGCAGTAAAACAAAATAACAAATAAATCAACACAGTTGAGCTTAGTAGGACATTAATATATACAGTGGGTACGGAAAGTATTCAGACCCCCTTAAATTTTTCACTCTTTGTTATATTGCAGCCATATGCTAAAATCATTTAAGTTCATTTTTTTCCTCATTAATGTACACACAGCACCCCATATTGACAGAAAAACACAGAATTTTTGACATTTTTGCAGATTTATTAAAAAAGAAAAACTGAAATATCACATGGTCATAAGTATTCAGACCCTTTGCTCAGTATTTAGTAGAAGC
>NW_018127909.1:3286615-3292929 GCF_001952655.1 Monopterus albus | reverse complement strand
AAAAAATGAACTTAAATGATTTTAGCATATGGCTGCAATATAACAGAGTGAAAAATTTAAGGGGGTCTGAATACTTTCTGTACCCATGGTATATAAACACACGTTACAGGCATGAACAGATTTACTTCTTCCTCTGTTTTCTTTACGTGACCAGTCAACCAGTCAGATGATTCAGGAAAGCCAGACATTCAGCAGACATGGTCCAGTCTGGGCTCATATTCTTGTTAAGACATGACAAACAAAAAGCAGACAGTAGGTGGATAGACATTGAGATGAGAGGCAAAAAAGGTCAGGTTTCATGTTAAGGTTCAGTGAAAAACAGAAGCAGGCCTCTATGGCTGGAAAACCCTTTCCCAGTCCCCTCTCTCAGTCCTATGGTAGAGCTGTGGCTGACCCCCAGGAAACAGGCTGTCAGAGTTGGGGTGTTCTAAAAGGAACTGAATAGTAGACTTCATGTGCTGGACAAAATGTGGTGGCTCAGCCATGGGAGAGGTGGACAGGTACTGAGCAAGAGAGAGAAACACCAGTCAAAAGCTGTTTTATAGCCCTTACTAGAGTCCTCTGTTACTCTATACACTGGGCAGTGTTATAACAGCCAGGAATGAGAAAAAAATTACATAAAAAGATTCATCAAAACACAGTTAAAGATAGATACCTTTAAAATTGTGTCATCATTTTGTGACAACCAAAAGGCAATATCCAGATTTGGAGACCAATTGCAAGGGCCAATTTTTACAAGTCCCCGACTTGAGTCATATATGTCAGCCATCTGAAAGGGAAAGAGACTTTTTTTTTAATGATCTTGGCACTGACTTTCGTGCCTCATAAAAATGAGACCATGTTGCAGATTGAATTTAAACTGAATTTGAACAGACAATACATCATCAGTTTATTGATTTAAAAAAATGCCCGTAATTTTTATAACTTTTAAAAACTTTCATTCTTCTCAAAAATGAAAATTTGTTTTCTCTGTTTTATACCATAGCATTTTGCACTCTTTGACAAACAATTTGAAGAAGTTCACTTAAGTTTCAACTATTACTAGTTAAATAAAAACACTAACAAACTGATTAACAGATAATGAAAATAGTAATTACCTGCAGCCTAAATTGAAATAATGTTTTTGTGTCACACATGTGGGATTTGTTTGCATACAAACATGACTCTTATTTATAAAAACATAATTTTGTGTTTTAGATCACCTCTCCTCCAGTGAAGGTCCGCGCTGATCGCAGCTCCTCTGCAGGCCCTTTGTGAGTGAATGACGAAGGGAACACATCCCCTGTTTTAACATTTACTCCTGTGTGGAAACACAAAGACAGTATGTTAGAGCCCACATTCAATGGTATGAACACAGCACATCCCTCTTACTCAATATTCATCACTTACCTATTCCATATACTACAGGTCTGTGAGATCCATCAACAACAATGTCATTCATTTCTACAATGACATAGAACCAAATGGTTGGTTAAAGGAAGTTATGACTGGTAGAATATTTTTTAACAAAATGAAATATTACAGTTTAGCTCTGTACCTGTGATGCAACATGTTTCTAGATGAATCTCTTCTTTCTGTTTCTGAAATGCTGCTGTAAAGTGAAAAGAGCATTTTTGAAATGCTGTCAGCATAACATTTCAATGAAACATGTGGCAACTTAACAGACTATACCCAGTATGTTAAGGCTGAGTTTATGGGATGTCTTTGACTCATCATTAAATCCCCCAACAAGATGAAGCTCAAGTCTGTGTAACAGAAAGCAAAGGAAAGGACACTGAAGAAAATCAGAACAGGACACCCAAACATACACTTTTACTACGTGTTTGACTGTGCGTGTCTTACCTGCCCTCTTTCCTGATGTTACTCAATGATGTGACAGCTTTCACAAGGAGTGGGACTTCAGACCAAGTGCTGGAGCCATCACAATGTGCGAGGCAAACTGCTCCACTTCCTAAAAAATATCAACATTCAATCATGGTAGCCATTAAAACATCACTCCATAACTTCATACACAGGCTGAATAAAGCACACAGCATAAATGTAATAAAAATAAGTTACCGGTGTGTTGCAGCACAACCAAATGGCACGTGGTGGCATCATCAGATCCAATGACTGAAACACAATCTGAAAAAGACAGGGCAGGAAGGCATATTCTGATTCAGAATGGTTAACCCAGGGTATTATCTGGTAGTCAGTCACAGGCCAGAAAATACTGTAATTCCAACATGTCATGCCAAAGAGTCCAAAGGAAGAAAAAAAAAGCCTGCATTGCTCCTTATTCAAAAGATGTCTTGTGGCTGAACTTACTGCATTAAAGTCTACTACTGTTGATGGAGACATTGCTATGTGTGCTGGATTCTTGAATAACAGTGGCTGGGAACTGTGGCACTGTTAACCAACTTGTGCTTCGACTTTCAAGTAGATTTTACAGCAATATGTAAAAGCAACCAATTAAGAACTAAGCTCTGTCATCCAAAATAACATAGGAGTGAGCTGAGAAAAGAGAAGGGTCAATGATCTGTTCCAGGCATGTAGCTTTACTCACTGTCTGATGGTGTTGTTGCAGCAAATTCCCTTTGTTGGACATACAGGAGGCACTTTGGATCAATCTCAACAAGAGGCTTGGAGTGAAATGTTCTTGCATTTTCCTGTGATTTAATAGTAAATGGTGCAAAAATGTCAGAATTTACCCTGGCTGTTATGGATACAATGAAACCAAACACCATCGACCACGTCATAATCATTAGTTTACTTCACAGACTGTAAATCTTCAGCTTTGGGATTGGATTGATCTTATTATTGCTTGACTTCATTTAGATTGAGAGCTGTTATAAAACTTTAATTAGAGCCCTTATTTTTTATCCTCCCGATGTGTTGCTATAAAACAATTAAAGACCTTAGTGTCAAAATAATTATACAGTAAGTAGTACCCCATTTGTGATCATTGAAGGATCAAACTCTTTTAGCAAGAGAGCTTTGTCGTTAGTACGTTAGTTTCCAAAGAATTCATTTACAATTAGTTATACTAATTTAGATGTAAGGTTAAAAAAAAAATCATGATCTGGCTGATTTACGTCTGCCACCACGTGAAAGGACAGATCCCATTACCATTGATCAATATCAATTTTCGCTTTAACCATTAACTGCCAGTCTGTCATATAGTGACTGCTTGACAAAAAGCATTGTTAACTGATTATGACAATTTCTCAGCAGGCTAAAATTAGCCACATTTTCTGGAAACAAACCTTTAAATGTGGGTATCTGTCGAACAATTCTGTTGTCGAGCTTATGCAGTCAACTCCCCTATTTTGAATTAACAAAGGCATTTCTTCTTCTTCTCTTAGCTTAATGGCAGGTCGCAAAACAAAGGCATTTCCTTAAGGTCTACTTTAAAAATAACTTCCTATTTCTATATCAAAACATCATCAGCTTCAACTTCCTGCGAGATTTTCTTTCTCTGCTGTTTCAGCTACAAAGGGGCTCCCAGTCTCTGCTACAGCGCCACCAAGTGGTAATAAAGTGCAAATGTATACACGACTCTAATTCACCATCTTTACTTAGTGAACATTTGTACGTAGTGTCAATTCCTGGAAAACAAAGTTACGTAGAATTAGTAGTTGAAGGTGCGTCGCCAAAGACGAGCAGGGAAGGAAGAAGCGAAGCTGCTAGCTACGTGACGCACATAACACTTGTTTAAAACCAGCATTATTTAAGTGTATTTCTTATCTAATATAAATATAATTATAAGCTAAGGAAGTCTCATGTGTTTTGCGAGTGAAAATAGCGTCTATTTCGCAGTTTATTAACGCGCATAGCACAATCAAAGCGGTGCTAAACGTTAAAGCTAACGTAACATTACAAATACAGCGCAGAAGATAGTATTTATTTCGTCAACATGAGAGGGGGTTCTTCATATGGGGACAGAGACAGGGACCGTGGGCGAGACAGGTAAGATTTTACTTCATATATGAAAACAGCACCCGTATTTATTTTTTTATAGTTAGCGTTAATGTTACACCTCACAAGAAGTTTCACTCAAGCTCATTGCCTTTCTAACGCTTAAGTGCTCACTTAGCAGCGGGCCGATAAATGCAGCACGAAATACACGCACATACCTTGTTACGTTCACAGTAACGTTAAATACTGCATTAAAATGTACATATGACATAGTAGCTATTGTGTAGCATTAGCCCAAAACTGACCTTAAGGTGCCGCCAGGGGTACGTTAAAGGTCATGTCGCCAAGTCAGTAGCCCGAAACACAGCACTCAGCTGGTCCTGAATAGGCCTGTCTAAATTTGTCCTGATGGTGGCAATAAAGATGAAGTTACGGGATCACCAAAATTAGCTTGTTTCTTTTCTTTTATAACCAAAGTCATATTTTTTCTTATCGATATCAATTGTTATATGTGAATCCTCTGGATCAGCAGTTTAAGTTGTTGCATAAGTTTTCTAACCATCACAAAACCACGACAACAGTCACAAGAGAGTTTAGTTACAGACAAGATGGTGGACTACAGACCTTGGCAGTTAGCCAGAACTTGTTAACCTTGGCAGGTTTACTGTTGGGGCTAGGTTAGTGTGAGGGGTTAGGATTAGGGGTTTGGAGTTAACATAAAATCTAACCAATAATTTAGGGATAAAGGTTACCAGACAAGGTTGACAGTGTGCAAATGTGGGTCGCAGTCTGTCTGGTGCATACAGTATCATAACACAAACTGTAAACTATTCATGTGCAGATTAGTAGGTCTAGCTGTAATTGCCCTGTATCAAACTTCACTGTTGATAAAATATAAGAAACAGATGATAGATGTGTTCAAATAAATAATAGTAGACTATGTAGGCTAAATTGTGCATTGCATTCATCTGTAGCCTATTAGTCTGCATGGGCTTCCAAGTAGAAATACAGAATTGCCACTGTGGACTTCTCAAAATTACCAGTTTCATATTTAAATATGTTGGTCACAGACAAGATAGCACATTGAAATGATTAGAGCTTGATCTCTTGATGAAGGCAGTAGCTACAGTATTGATACTGATTCTCCAGTGCTTGTCATCTCTTGACCCTTATTTCTCAGGCCCCGGTTTGGGGCTATGACTGGTCGTGGTGGACCGCCACCAATGAAGTTTGGGAATCCAGGTGAGCGTCTTCGCAAGAAGAGGTGGAACATGGATGAACTGCCAAAATTTGAGAAGAACTTCTACGCTGAACACCCCGAGATTCAACGCATGAGTCAGGTAGGTCTGTTAATAGCTAGCTAACACCAGAGGTATTCTGAAAAATATGACATTATCCACATGTGTGTTTCCTGTTTTTTTCCCTCTTTTGCTTTTTGCTGTTATATCCAGTATGAAATGGAAGAGTTTTGCAGAAAGAAGGAGATCACCATCAGAGGCACTGGCTGTCCAAAAGCAGTCACGGCTTTTCATCAGGCGCAGTTTCCTCGTTAGTAAACCATACAGTACACCTACTACAATATGTACACATTTAATCCAAGGGAAACATTAGCATATGCTGTGTTATTTATTTATTTGTACTCTTTCCAGTATCTGTTGACTTCAAAATATAATTTAGCTTTGAAGCACACATACATGGTTAATAAAAAAAAATATGCAATGTTAGTAAAGTGTGTGTAACAAGGCAAAGATTATCTCCTTCCGTCTTCTGGCAGAGTATGTCATGGATGTGCTGATGCAACAGAACTTTGAGGAGCCCACAGCGATCCAGTCTCAGGGTTTTCCTGTGGCCCTGAGTGGCAAGGACCTGGTGGGGATTGCACAGACTGGCTCTGGAAAGACTCTGGCTGTAAGAATACCTGGCTATCAGTCGGCATGATGATGACACTTTATTGGATAAGTTTATAATTTATGTACATAGCACATTTCACAAGATGGAGGAAAAATATATGCATTATAGGAGAAATGCGATATAAAGTCAAGAACAAATGCCTATCAGGAAAAGACATGTAACTGCAGAAGCACAGCATTCAGATAATTTAAGAAACACTAGGAACGGTTTTAAAAATGAATTCATAGGATGTTTTATTGATTTGCTTTTTTGCTGTTTATCTTCTGTACCTTATTGTTCCCCGTAGTATCTTCTTCCTGCTATTGTACACATCAACCATCAGCCCTATCTGGAGAGGGGAGATGGTCCAATTGTAAGTACCTAAGCCAAAATGTGTCAATAATCTATTAGGTAAGTGTTTTATCAGTCTGTAAAACCCTTCCTCCTCTCTTCTAAGTGCCTGGTGCTGGCCCCAACCAGAGAGCTGGCTCAGCAGGTTCAGCCGGTCGCATATGACTATGGCAAGT
>NW_018127909.1:3238372-3286520 GCF_001952655.1 Monopterus albus | reverse complement strand
ATGGCAAGTCTTCTCGTATCAAAAGCACCTGTGTCTATGGTGGAGCACCCAAAGGACCACAGATTCGCGATCTTGAGAGGGGTGGGTATGGTTGTGGAATAGAATGGTATAAAATTCAGTATCTGTCATACTACTGTTCAGATCCTATTCAGTCTATACTTTCCTAGTTTTAGGGTGGACAGCTAAGCTGACTTTGAAAACTTCACTCATGCTAGAATGATGTGATAGTAGTGCTTGTACCAACCTAGAACAACTTCTTTAATTCATCAAAAAACAGCTAAATCCTGGTATATGAATAGACTATAGAACCAGCATTGACCTGACTCTTTGATAAATCACTTTCACAGCTGCTGCCTGGTATTTTAACACATCGTGTTTCGCTGTGAGTTGTGGCCAGATAGATAATTAACAAATCAACAAACAGTCAGCGCAACCTAAGCGGCTAATCATTTGTGTATCTTTTGACATGGTAATTTGTATGGCTCCAGGTGTTGAGATCTGCATCGCCACACCTGGTCGCCTAATTGACTTCTTGGAGGCAGGAAAGACTAACCTGCGTCGCTGCACCTACCTAGTGCTGGATGAGGCTGACCGCATGCTGGACATGGGCTTTGAGCCACAGATTCGCAAGATAGTTGAGCAAATTAGGGTAAGACAAAGGCTCAGTTACCAAGACTACTACATTTAAAGTGATAATCCCAATTTTTAATGTAGAAGGTTATTTATTTTTTTGTTAAGTAAGTTGTATGGTGTCTCTCTTTACCTCTCAGCCTGACAGACAGACTCTGATGTGGAGTGCAACCTGGCCAAAGGAGGTTCGCCAGCTCGCTGAGGATTTCCTGAGAGACTACATCCAGATTAATATTGGTGCTCTGGAGCTTAGTGCCAATCACAACATCTTGCAGATAGTTGATGTCTGTATGGAGAATGAAAAGGACCACAAGTAAGGATAGCCAGAGGGAAGTCATGTGACATTATGTCCATGTGCTATGTGCTATGAGAGTGTCTCCCTGTCTACAGACTTTTTCAGCTGATGGAGGAAATTATGGCTGAAAAGGAGAACAAAACCATCATATTTGTTGAGACCAAGAAGCGCTGTGATGATCTTACCAGGAGGATGAGGCGGGATGGGTGAGCAGTTACTGTCTGATATGACACCACATGATGAATTATGCAAATATTTGATGGAAAAAAGGTATAGAGAATGTTCACCAATCTCATCACTTCATTGCGCTCTTGTTTACTAGGTGGCCAGCCATGTGTATCCACGGAGACAAGAGCCAGCCAGAAAGAGACTGGGTGCTCACAGGCAAGAATACATCTAATATGGTTTTACCATTTCCTTCTTTTGTTGTCGATCATTTTCTCACCTTAAGTGGCTTTCAGCTGTCAGCATTGAAGGGCCACAGTACAGAATAGTAAAGACTGTTTATCAGTAGGTATCAGTCATTCATTATCGCCTCAGTTGATTGTGAGATGGTGATTTCCATTCTGCTCTACAGTGTTATTGTCTTTTTCTGCCAGTATTCCCATTAACATTTTATCTGACTCCACAGAATTCCGGAGTGGCAAAGCTCCTATACTGATTGCTACCGATGTTGCCTCTCGTGGTCTGGGTATGTCTCCTCACACACATAGTTACAGTTGTAGAATCTCACATCATTGTCTCTTTTCTCCTTGCTTTTCAGTTTTTCCTGTCATAATATTGTTTTCTGTACATAATACAATAATATGAGTAAACGGTCACCACAGTTACACTAATGTGTTCACATACACCATTACTTCCTTTTTTCAAATTAATTTTGACCAGTAGGTAATAGGGGTGGGGGTCTTTGGCAGACTCGCGATTCGATTGTAATTCTTGGTGTCACACTTTGATTCAGAACGATTTTCGATAATAAAAAAATTACATATATATAAAAAATTATATATGCTGTCATTTACTCTAGTTTACTCTGTCAAACAACTCATTCCTGTCTGTTGCCAATGAGCTGCTAATGAAGCTTAGCAGACAGTTAAGTTAACTGGTTCTGATGAGCATCAAAACCAAGTAGCATTATGTAAAGTACTTGAAATTATAAGTAGGCCTATAGAATGTTATTGAAATGAACTTCACTTTTACCGGGTGCACCATTAAATGCAATGAACTCAGTAATGCACCAGTAATTATAATCCAATAATATCTGCATGAGTAAGCCTTTTACTTTTGGTACTTTAGGTTATACTTTGGTGCTAATATTTTTGCACTTTTACTTAAGTAATATTTTGAGTGCAGGACTTTTAGAGTATTTTTAGACTGTGGTACTGCTACTGTTACTTCAGTCAACAATCTGAGTCCTTCCACCGCTGTTTTTTGGTAGCTGGCGTGTGTGTTGTAAAGGGGATGGAGGAGAAGAAAGCAGAGCGTGTGGTAGTGTTGTTTATAACGTTACATCCATGGCAGTGGAGAACAGTGTCTCTGCTGCAGCGTTAGTACTAGAGAAAGCCAGGCACAGGTCTTTAGAAACGAGGTCTTTTCTTAGTCCAACCAGTTTGTGCTGCAGTGTGCATTGCTGAGCTGCTCTCGTTTGTTAAGTTCGGTCCTCTGCTATGGTATGATGGGCTACGAAGTATTCACACAGTCCTCCACACAGACATTAACATGTGCTCAAATGATTTCTTTTACTGAACATGAACTAACATTACAACCATAGATGTACAACACAGCTCTTGTATGTGCACACTGTCTGCGGTCCGTGTGCTACGCCGGCTTCACGGTTGTGTTCTGCCTTTTTTTTGTTCTGCCACCATTATTGCAGAAGTCGATTTTCAGCATTTGTGAATTGATTTAGAATCATAGAAGATATGAATAGTGATTTGTTTGTGATTTTTCTTCTCCCACCCCTAGTGGGTAAGTATATTAAAGATGAGACCAGCTCGAGCAGGCAGATGTGAGAAGAACCCTTTGTTGCTGTATATATGTAGTTGGAAAATACAAATCAATCTCCATACCACAAAATGAAAAATGCATATGCATCTCTTTCAGAATTTTCTTCTGTTGATTATTTACAGGTGCTTTTATGACATTTTTATACAAGCTGTCACATCAGAAATATAGATTTGATAAAATATATAGTAATGCTGTTAACCAACAGGTTTAGTCAGTTTGAATGTATGTGATGTACATTGTGATGAACTCAACACAGTATATTTAAGGAGGTCCTACAGTTATAACCTGACAGTTAAATACACTGTGACATTCAGTATAGAGGCTGCAGGCCTTCTGGTCCACTGGGTTTATGTCTGTTTCTTGTTACTGCAGTTAAAAGGCTTCCTTTAACCGGGGCTCTTTGGCACGCTGCCTGAAAGGAGGGCTGTGTGGGGCGGATGCTCTTGGGCGCCTTTCTTATGTCTCCTTTATGGTGTCAGTGCAAATTCACTGATTATGTTGCTTGATATTACACATTTCTCCACACATTAAAATACGTTGTGTAGTTATTCCATTGGTATCATTCTGCAAAATGCTACATGTTATGTTTTGCAGATGTATTTGAATAGGTCAGTGATAGCTGAGTTTCCACAGAGACATCAGGAAGACTAGGATGGCTAGTTTGACATGAGGACAAATCTGAGAAGGGGGATAGGTGAAGTGTCTTTGACTTGCCAAAATTCCTATGACATATCCTTGTTCTTTTTTCCCCTCTTCTCCTCTCAGGGTTTGGCAGCACACGGCAGCTGTAACAGTCTGCGCTGCTGTCACTGCCCCCTCAGTCACATTAAAGTAGAAGCTCAGCTAATTTTAGAGGGATTAAAGGCCCTCTTATTCTTCTTGGGTAACTAAGATCCCCCCTGCCCAGTATTGTCAGAGTTTGAAAATCCAACGAGCCTTCCTTGGGAGCAGCCTGAGGTGCCTGTATGTCTGCCCATCGGTCCGTCCCAAAAAGCAGACAGACAGGGGAGAGAGAGTTAGACGGGCTCGTCTGGGATCCAGTCCTGGCCAGGGTCTGAGGAGGGTCCTGCAATGTGACGAGAGAGCAACAGAACCAGCCGTTGTGCGTCTCATGAGGTTAAACGGTTCTGCTCCCGTCTGGCGTTGCTGGTGTGCACAGAAGGTGAGGGATGAATCCTGCCTCCCTCCCCCTCAGCCCCTCGCAATGAACCAGGACTGATCAGGGGGGACTGACTACCTTTGTAGAAACAACATGAAGGCGGTAAGTACCACACCGCCCCCTTCTCCTAACTCCTCCACGAGCTCACCATACACTCAGTAGAGCACAGTTTTATCCCGGCACATCGTTACTGTTAATCAGTAGGTTGTGGTTAATGAAGTGGTTCCCCTCTGTCATGATGGAGGGGAAGATGGAGACTTATTGATCAGCAGTGCTGTCGGAGCCCCACATCTTCTGTAATGAGAAACAGACTTCTTGTCTTCACATGTTTTGACCAGTAATCACATTGGTATGAAGCATTCAAAGCCATGGTTTTTTTTTTTTGTTTTGTTTTTTTTTAACCTTCGATGTCGTGCTCACTCTACATCAAATGAGCATGACACCCGTGAGCTAAGTTCAGTTTGAAGTGTGGATTTAAATTAGATAAAATGGTTAATTTAATGAAACCTTGGATGTGTGGATTTTTGCACAGTGTCTGATAAAGCAGGTAAGTTATTCTATTTGTTTAGATTTTTGACTTCTAGCCTGAAATAATTTTATTGTGCAAAACAAAAGTTTGAATTGTAATTGAGTTAATTAAAAAACATCAGCTCTTGGTTTTGTGCAAAAATTACCAATTCTTTCTCCAGAAGCTTTTTCCCTTGAGATGATCTTCTTTTCCCCATTGTGTAAAACCAATCATTCTTTATCTAAAAGATGTGGAAGATGTCAAGTTTGTCATCAACTATGACTATCCCAGCTGCTCTGAGGACTACGTCCACCGTATTGGACGTACAGCTCGCAGTACCAACAAGGGCACTGCCTACACCTTCTTCACCCCAGGGAACTTGCGACAGGCCCGGGACCTTGTCCGGGTGTTAGAGGAGGCACGGCAGGCCATCAACCCTAAACTGCTTCAACTCGTGGACTCAGGACGTGGTGGAGGAGGCGGTAAGAGGGACTGTCTGAATAGATGGGAAATTCTGGGACATCTCTAGATCTGAAGATGAAAGGTTGTGATCTACAGGTAAAAAAAAAAATCACATTGATTTCACTTTTTTGTTGTTTTTACAGGTGGCAGAATGCGTTACCGAAACAGTAGCTCCAACAACCCTAACCTGATGTACCAGGATGAGTGTGATCGCCGCATGCGCTCTGGTGGAGCTGGCGGTGGCAAAGACAACCACAATAGCTACAGCCGTAGCAACCGTGACGGGGACCGCTCCACTGCCGCCTCATCTTCCTACAGGGACCGAAGCCGGGATAACAGGAACAGCTACAACTCTGGTACCCGCACGGGCGCCAGCTCCAACACCCGCAGTGGAGGCCCGCCCGGTGGCGGGGGTGTTCAGGATCAGTCTAATCAGCCACACCAACCACAGGGACAGTTTGGTCACCCTCCTCCCCCTCTTCCTCCATCAGGGGGGCCACAGCCTCTGATGGCTCAGCAGTTTCCTCCACCACAGCCCCCACTCATGGGCTTCATGGGTCAACCACCATATTCTTTTACTTCTCCACCCCCTCCAGTTCCTCCACCTCCCCAGAAGTAGTTGTGCTCCTTTCTGTGTGTACAGTGTAACTTTGTTTTTACTCTTACTCTTGTCATTTCCTAGGGGTAGGGGTTTGAACAGGCATATATCTAAAGTTTATTTTGTAATTTTTAATACGCCAAATTTACAATTTAGATTTTCCATTCAAAAAGAAACCAGGAATTTGACCCCTATATTTTTCCCCACCTAGGCGGTCCCTGTCCAAAGTCTTATACAGCTGTTCTCAGCCATGTACCATGGAGGAACAGGTTTCCTGTGTTTTCATTTCAAACACTACAGCAGTGGATTTCACTGGTCCCTCTGTAGCTGAAGCTGCATCATTGGTTTGATTGGAATGAAAACTAGCATGTACTGAGGCCTCGGTGGTATGTGGTTGACATTGTTTGTATTGTAATGATTTTTTTTCACATTCCAGAGCTATATCATGTTCTAGCTTTGTTAAAGTTAGCCTTATTATTGACCATCACATCTTGTAAAGCTTTGATTTATTCTGCAGTATGGAGACCTAGGTTTTGTCTAGTAATATATTTTAACTATTGCATAGATTTTGTGTTACTCCAAATGTTGAAGCGATGGATGTGAGTTTGTGAATCTCATCTCCAACAGTTTTGGTACCATTCAACCACTGTTTGTTTTAGTGTAATCATCTGTCATGTATCCCTTTACTTTTTCATGCAGCAAGTTAAAACTAATGTTTCTGTTTAACTGGCATATTGTGTAGTAAGAACAGCCGATGCAGACTTTTGTTCATGCATATTGACTAAATTAGTTTGTTGCTTGTTTTTTCTTTTAATTTTAGTGTTTTCCTAATAAATTCACAAATCAAAGCTATAAATTCCACTTCCTCCATTATTGATCAACTTATTCATACATTCCTTGTACAAATGACTTTATTTGCCTTAAATATACATTTTAGTACATTCTCAGTTTGTACCCAGAAATATGTACATATGTGTTTATTGGTAAACATTTAATGGCATGTAGTTCTTATTTCCAATAGAAGACTTCCCTCCCTCAGAAATACTTCTGTATAGACCTTGCCACTCACATGGTTTCATTTGCTAGCAGTTAGTTTTGCTGCATCATTTTGTGTATCAGTCTGAAATGTGAATACAGTCTGGGTCTTTAGTTACGTTTTAGTTTTTTTTTCCCCACAGTCCTAGTTAACGTGGGAACTCCATCCTGTCAAACTCTATGAAGCAAGTGCATTGCTTGCACAGTTGAGTGATAAACGTTTGTCTGCTTGTTGTGGTGACCATTGTAAACCAAGTACAGAGGTCAAGCACATACCCATAAATGCACCTCAGTGAATACTCAACCCTGACAGTAAATGGGGTAGTACACGAGTATATTGTTCAAAGTTTTAGGCAAGTGAATTTTTCCTTATCATTGCAACTGTGCCACAGCTGGTAGTGTGTGGCTGTAGCTCAAGTATGATCAGGGCAGACGGGAATGACGATTCTTGACTTGCTCAATACCTTAAACCAAGAAGCTGGAAGAGCTATACATAGCATTTATCATCCTCCCTCATTGTCTCATTATTGCTTTTCTGTCCATCCTAAATGAGTTGATAGTGTAAATGTATAAAGGCATAAAAGCCATATGAAATGTAATTACTGAGTTACTCAACCCATCAGACTCTTCAATGGCACTGTGTGAGGACTGTTTTTGGGTTGGTCAACAATATGAAGTGTAATGCTTTCAAGAAGGGTTGCAACTGAACCAGTATTACTCAGATGGTCATTCTAAAATTGATCCCTCATATTATAAACTGAATCTCCAGCTCTATTCCTACTGTAGTTGCATGTGCATTTCAGATTATGTTTAATTCTCAGGTGGAATCAATCAGCCTCCTAACATTTTCTTTTTGGCCTTTATGAGCTCAGTGAGTAATCGTAGCCCTGTTCTCCATGACCATGGATAATCAGATCATTCTAATGTCTCGTTTGTTTCATCAGGTCATTTCTGAAGAGGGCGTGACCACATGAACACCAAAACAATGATCAGACTGGTCATCGGTGTGTGTATACGCGTGTGTACAAAGCAGAAGAAACTCAAACATCTCAGGCACGTGCGGCAGAATCAAACTGGATGTCAGTGATTTCAACTCCAGACTTCACGTCCGTCTTTAGGTCAAACAAAAATAGAAAGGCAGCCCAAGAAAAAAGACAATGTACTGAGACAGGAAATGGATTCACGTGCAAAATTTAAGCAAAGTGCATGCATGAAGCATCAGATTGTGCTAAATAAATCTCCAAATCAAAATCCAGAGGCAAACAATGCTGAATAGTGTCCAAATATTTGGAAATCAATAAAAGAACGGAATAAATAAAAAGCTAAAGGGGCACAGCCGTAGTGCCCTTCCTTCATTATAACAGATGACAGACTCTCTCGATTATAACATCCATCAATAGGAACAGCTGTGATGTCTGCTGTGAACAAGGCCTATCATCACAGCTTGGATACACACACCTCCCAACTGCAGTTTTTTCCAAAAATGACATACTAGAACCAAGTCAGTACTTTAAACCTATGTGCCAATTCATTAGGTTTGCTCCTGGGATAATTTGGTTCTCTCTGTGCTTTTACCGTTATTACAGCATTTCAGTTAATTACTGTCTCTAGCTGATCAAAAGGAAAAACATCCTTAAGGATTTCTAACGTGGGAGCTGACAGTTGCATTTTGCTCAATTAGTGTACTTTTATATGCAACTCTGTTCCCAACAAATAAGTTTTCATTATATTCGTTTGACTTGAATATAATGTCGCGCCTATTCCTGAAGTACACTGAAGTAGTGCAGAAACAATGAGCAAATTATTAAATTCATCATTTGATAGGAAATTAATTTCAAATCGATACATTAAATGGTAAGTATCCCATATCAAATTCAATACACCAGGGTTTTTTTGTTTTGGGAAGGATTTTCAGCACTCATAATATTGCTTTAAGCATTCAGCTGACTTACAGTTTAACAGAAAACAATATTAGTGAACAAAGCAAATTATCTGTTGCAACCATACAATGAACACGCAAAGATAACATGGGATACGTAGATTGAGACAACACTGAATGTGCAATATTTTGAATCCTAAACTAGGAATGCACCAGACACTTGCTTTAGATTAAGGAGAAAAAAAAAAACCCTGACATAATACAGACACCAGCTGCTACATGTAATTCACATTACATGGGACTAACAGTATGGAAATCAAACAGATGCAGACATTTGTTTTTTAAAGGGCTCAACTTTTGTTCCCAAAAGTCACTGCACTGAGTCACCGTATCTAAAGCCTACTCTGTATTGCTGGGTCGGGCTAATGGAAGAAAACCAAGCTACAAAACACAGGAAAACTGAAATGATCGAGTAAGGACAGGAAGGCTGTGAAGGAAGGCACAAGGTAGAAGATGGTTCCCACAACTGGTCTCATGTCAGTTTGTATTATCAAACCAGTGAAGTATAAAGAGGTCATCGTGCCTCTGCCAGCGATGAGGGACAACTTCAGCTGAAATCTAAAGGAAGCAGCAGCACATCGATGACAGGAGTGTGGTCCTTCTCGCTAAAGGTTTCCCCAAGTGTTTGGAGATGGGAACTGGTCGACAACCCCAGATTCATCATAAGACTTTCCCCCCAGGTTGAATGTCAGTTTGTACCGCAAATGTACTTTTTCCTGAAACACAGGAGGGGAGATGTCAGTTCAATGCCATTAAAGGTGCCCTGAAGGAGCTGTCTTATAAATAAAGGAAAGTTTATTTTGCATTCAGTGTTTGACCAAAAAATAGTATACCCATGAGGTCTGACCTGTTGAGTGCCTTTTTTCAGCATGAAAGAAAGACTTTTTTTTTTTAAATGTACATATTTCAAATCCTCCATTGTGTACATCCATATTTGCTTCTTCCCTCGTTGATACATAGCTGCATTTGTTTACACGTTACCACTATTGGCTATCAACCAACAAAAACAGGATGAAACCAACAACTGGATACGACTTACACTTCCTTATGCACCATACAAACAAAACAGGGATCCACTAATAACAGCTTAGCTCCGTACTACAACTAGTGATCAAAGACTCCCCAGAGCACCTATAATTTATAAGGTCACCCGAGTTTTTTAATGGGATTTATAAAATACAATTTAAAAGAGGGACATTTGTTTTAAATAGACTAGCTTTGAAATATACTGACTCAAATTAACAAGTTGCATTTGAACCTCAGACAAACTTTGGACTGAGTCATTGCACAGAACAAAAAGTATATTTTGTCCCTCATTTCTTGCAGTGTAGTGACCTGAGTGGAGACGTTCAGGGTTACACCTACTCTCACATACACAGGAATACTGTTTTAACACCAACTTGAAAGATCCCAAATTATTACTTTAATTTAGTGTGGCTTCACTTCTGGCTATATATAAATATGCAGTAAATGTAATCAGGATAACAAATGCTGTGAAAACAACTAAAGGCCATATGCAACCTATATTCAAAAACTCGCTTTTTAAAACTACATTTAATCCCATTTTTAAGTATCTTAAACTGCATTACAACATTTTCATTTAGAAATATTCACATAATCTCTAATATAATCAGTAACTATGACAATGTTCCATCAGCATAACCAATCACATTTCCTCATGCTCTCAGTCCTTAAACACAGTTCAGCAAACTCAGGCAGAAACATGGTTTCACTTTGTCCTTATGAGACACCACGTGTAGACTGTAGGACCAACATGATGATGCATCAATTTAAAATTATATCTACAAAACAATAAAGTGTGCAAAAAAGTAATCAATTTAAAATTATATCTACAAAACAAAGTGTGCAAAAAAGTATAAGGGCTGAATACTTTGAGCCACTGTAGCCCCTTTACACTGCCCATTTGATGCAGCAAGTTTTCTGCCTTGTTCTGTGTAGGCACAGTCCTAGAATGGGGGGGGTAGATGTTTACCCCCAAACTGCTGCAATGATAGGCAGTATTTTTGCTGAGACAAGCTCACTCCACTTCCTGTGTAAATGGGACAAGATGACATGGAGGGTCTGAGGTCTGTCTGTGTGTGTGTGTGTGTGTGTGAGCTAGAGAGAGAGCATGAGGAGAGAGAACAGCGTCAAAATAGAACGTGAATCAGAGAACTAAAACATTATTTTGATCGTTTCAGTGGTTATGTCCTAAAGCGCAAATAAGCACAGCCACACCTTTGCACAGTGGAAAGGATTCTGTGTGAATGCAGCCAAAACACATGCTTCTGTCTGTCCTGAGGTGAGGTGCACTTTGTCTGTATGTAGCCCTGCCCTCAGACACACAGACCTGAAACTGGATGCACATATAGTAGGCTACTGTACTCCCCAATTTCCAACAGTTTTCCATAATCTCTGTGTAAAAGGGGCTTGTGGAGCTTCAAGTCCACAATAAGTACGTATAATAGGATAAATGTTGAGCACCTTGTGAGGGTTAGCCAATAGCAGGATCTGTGTGATGGCAGCTGGTGGCAGGACAGGGTTGAACGCTGGGAGCTCTGTACTTGAGGGCGGCTGCAGTTTTACTTTCATCACCTAGACAATGAACACCCATTAACAAATGGAAACCACAGTAGCAACATACAGTATATCCACAATTAATAAAAGTAGTCAAGAAATATGGCTTCCAACTGACTAAACATTAAAATTCTTACATTAAACTCTAACAGACTGCCTTAAACTGAATAAACAGAGGCTTACGTGGAAAAGTCAAATGGCTGTTTTAGGTCTGGCTCAGAAACCACTGGGGCACACGATGGTATTTTTAACCACTAGCTATGAACAGCAGACAACATGAACCGACCTTGGGTACAGCTGCCTGAAAGCGGATGTTGGTGACAGGAATGGGGGCCAATGACAGCACAGAGATGATCACCACCAGCACATCAGGCCGTGACGGAGGACAGTCACGGGCAAAGGTGAACAACACCCGGAGGCTGTGTTTGTCGAATACAGTCAGTGGTAATAAGGTGCCTGAAATGTACGTACAGACACAAGAGATAGATAACATGGTATGATGTAGAAAAATAAAGACAGAAAACTGCATTTATGACCACACCCGCATGATGTAGAAAAATAAAGACAGAAAACCCGGTGTCACTGTCAGGTCTGCTGCTGTTGCTTGTGCTTACCCGGTTTGATAGTTTCCAGAGGCACTGTAACGTCAGAAAGAGAGATGTTGTTGCTGGGGTCAGCACTAAGTACTGAGCCTTTTCCAGCAGCTGTAACACTGAGATTGGAGAGGAGGAGAACGTCGGGCTGCTGTGAAGGAATGGCCGCAGTAGGGGTGGGTCTGGAGTTTGTGCTGGATTTGGTCTGCAGATCTCTTAAGGTGACTCTGGACTGAGGTTGAAGTTTATCCCTGCATGTAGAAGAATGAAAAGCCCAAGTTACATGGTAGTTGTGTGCATGTCAAAGAAAACATACTGTATAACTCCCCTTAACAGGGGCTACTGCTGTGTATTACATTACACTTATATTATGCTCTGGGGTTATGAAAGGATTAGTGGATTAACCTGGAGCACAACTCACATATGTCCCAGTCTGCTTCCCTTACCATTTGACCTGCTGGCTCTCTGGTGGTAGGGACTGCTGTAACAAGGTCTTGCCCAGCAATTCCAGCTCTTCCATGGCTTTAGGAGGAGCAGTGGAGCCCCCTGCTGGTGGAGCCTGCTGCGTTTGGACCGTAGCTGGTACCAACACTGCAGCTGGCACCGATGCAGCAGACGGTTCTGTGCTATCAGAGGACTGAGAAAATAAACAGTTTTAAATTGTATGGTGAAAGACGTGATGTAAAATGGCTTGAAATGTGACATCACTATCCCCTTTAAAGCCACTGTGTAGTATTTTGTGTGATCATAGCATATTTTGTCATTTTGATTTGTATTAGAATCTGCTGTGAAACCTCCACTGGGTTCTGGCAAAGTAACAAGACTTCAGATTCTACAAACACTGGTTTAATATAAGCATGTAAAGAATTATGTAACTTGCACCTGAAAAGCATTCTGGGAGTCGCAGTTTTCTGTTACATTCAGCCCTAAAAAGACATGAACAACAAAGGTTACTTAATTTTTATTCCAACTTTTGCTGCTTATAACATATTAAAAGTCAATACAATGTGATATAACTAAAAACAATTCATTGCTTATGTTAGGGTCTGTGACATGTGTGGCTAAATGGTAACAGGCTGGGAATGTGTTGGTTGTGGTCAGGCCAGGTGTGGCCTACTGCTGAGGTTGCTAGCAAGCCAGCCAACAGGAGGGCTACACCCTTGTCAGTGGAAATAAGGTGTAATGCTGTGCTTATGCTGCTGACTTAACCCTTTTAATAAGCTGGTTAAAAAAGCAATTATGTTTAAAAGCCAGATGAGTTTGTCAGCGATGAGCTGCACTTACCCAAAGACATGAGTTCATCGTCCAAGAGGCTGATGCCCATGTTCTGTACACTGGAGGGCTCAGGGTTGGCCGATGCGTTAAGTCCCATTAGGTCTACGAGTGCTGAACTACTGCTGCCTGATTTGGACAGAGAATACCCATCTTTAATAATCTGTCTAGAAAAATCTATGAAATCCATAAACACTGACTGATGTTAAATCACACTAAGCTGCAGTTTTTAGCAATGATGTTAAAAACCACACACACATACACTCACCTGGTTGTGAGGGCACAGCATCTTTTGTCACCTCCTCCCCTTTTACCAGCTGTCGATACAGATTAATGACCTGTGTCAAGCTGTCATTGGCCTGTAAAATATCCGCTGTAAGCAGAAAAGTAATTATCAAGACCACAGTGGTTTTCTAATGTTATGTTTTAAAGTGAGACTGATTCCATGACATTTGTATGTTTTTCTTAAACACTTCATAAATGCTGTTTTCAATCATAATGACATCTGTAAACTTACCTAAAGCTTCATCACTATCTTCTGTATCACTTGCTAACCGGAACAGTGTAGGCCTCATCTTTTCACAGCGCTGGTAAAGATCCTGCAATGAGAAACATATTAAAAACACTAAAACCACACCACACGGAGTGTTACAAGCAGAATTATGAGACTGTAGCCAGTTTTATTGTGCTGAGCTGTGCCAACCTTAATGAGCTCCTGGTTGCTCTGGGAGCTGTTCTCCTTGCTGTAGCCCTCCAGCAGCTGGCTCAGCAGGCTGACGCTCTCCTTCACCTCCTGGATAGCATTCACTCGCTTTGATACCTTCTCCACGCGCTTCTGGTCCTAAGAGAGACACTTGTCATGTTCTAATGGCCAGAATCAGTGTCAGTACAAGGCTAATTCAGGCCACAGTACATAAGACTTCTCTTTATCACGATATCACAATATGTGAAGGTAAAGTCGATTTTACATTTAAACACTGATTAAAGTAGTTATTTTCTTTATTACCATTATATTTCTGTAATTTTTACAATTATATTTTGCATTTGTATTAAATATCATATTTTATATTGTATTTTCTATTTTTTAACAATTAAAAACAGCTGACTCCTATTTAGCCAGATATGATAATTTCAAATCATGATCATCAAGCTTCATGACTCTGGGAACAACCTGCCTTTTGTTTCGTTTTGTTTTTTATCCCCATCATACACTCACTTGACAGTTACATCCACTGACTGTAAACATGTTTATTTTTGCTGTAAAGTCGGGCATTTTAACATGGGAGTCTATGGGGACTGACTCCCTTTTTTGGAGCCAGCCTCAAGTGGCTGTTCAAGGAACTGCAGGTTTTAACATTTCTGCATTGGCTTCATTTCGCAGCCTTGGAGATAGCGGCTTGTGTACACCTGGCTAAATCCAATGCAGACAAAAACAGCAGTCCTGCAATAAATCCTCCCTTCATGAAGGTGATGGTGTTCGTTGCACCTTCTAACTGTTCAGAGGTGTTGATTCGACTACATAGTCATTCTGGAGGCCATGTTGTGCTGTTGTGAAACTGTACTGTGTTTTACAGAGGAGCGTTTCTGTTATTTAGCCTAGCTTAAATTGACAAAAATAGGGTGGACAAAATAAGCTGCAAGCTAGGGACCAATACCAAAACAGCATAAATCTGCCTGTGCCCTCATCAGGTGTGTATTTTATTTGAGCACACGTGAGACCACATATTGTGCAGCACATTTGCTTAACAAAACCCATGACTCACCTCCTGGACCATTTCCTTAATGAGCTTGTTTGCTGCTCTTAGATCTTCTGGGTGAGTGCTGTTCAATAAGCGAGACAGCATCTACAACAACGGGGTAGGACAGGAAAAAAGAGAGGAAAGAAGAGAGGAAGAGAATTTGTAAACTGGCAGTGCCTTCATTTTCTCAAGCCTTTCACTTCAAAAGGTTTTGAAGGGTAGATAAGATTTTTATGGATGGGGCACAAGCAATATTAACTCTGTCCCTTTATGTAAACCTATTTGGTATGATTGGTGCTTCTTCATTATCACTCATATGTCATACCTTGGATTTCTCCTCATCCTCAAAGATGGCACTTTTGGCTCTGAGTGGAGGGGGTGGGAAAGGCTTTTCATCAGGAAGCACTGGATCCTGCTTGACAATGCCTGGAAGAGAGCAATGAAGCATTTTACCCTTATATAAATACAGTCTGTCAACAACACAGCTCCTATGGGATATATTTAGACAGAAATACAGACACCAGAAACCAGATGTGATTTATACAAAAGCCCACGAGTATTGACTTTACTGGAGTAACGTGACCTTTCAGCTAAGCACAACAGTCTCATACTTGTGGTTCATCACAATAAAAAGGAGAACCGATACCACTTTGAACAAAGCACTTTTTATCAACACAAAGAAAATGGTAGGAACCAAAAAACACATTACCAGTGAAATATGGGAAGTAAAACATGCGTGTGCACAAGCACACAAATAAACCACTGTAGGGTGAATGTATGGAATAACACACCACAAAGATACTGTAACCATAAAGAACAAGAGAAAGCATGCAGCTAAAGAAAATTGTGGAGGACTCACCCTGTTTTTTCAGCATCTGATAGGCATCTGCTATCTTGGTTTCATCTGGGAGCCTCACAGTCCAGCTGTACATGATTTCTAAAACCTTCTTCTTCACTGGTTCTGGAGCCCGGGCACCCAAATACTAACGAAAGAGGGGGACGGAAGGATATTGACAATTGTTAGAAATGTTAGATATTAGATTAGGAGGTCAATTTCATCGTATACAACATTTTGTGTATTTTCCGTGCTTCATTCTACTATATTTGAACCATGCTGTATGATAAGGGACATAGCTGCTGTTTTCACTTGGTAAATCCCAACAAAACACAATTCTCACAGATATTGAGTTGCAGGCAAACGCTTCGTTCTACTATATTTGAACCATGCTGTATGATAAGGGACATAGCTGCTGTTTTCACTGGGTAAATCCCAACAAAAGACAATTCTCACAGATATTGAGTTACAGGCAAAGTGATATGATATATCAGTAGGACAGCAGTCATTACCTTGGGTGAGACCACCTTGATGAGCTCATTGAGAAAGCGAAACTTTCCCACTTCACTGTGAAATTGCTTCCCACAGTTCTTCACACATGTCTCAAGAACCTGGAAATTGTTTAAAGCTTATTGGTTTTCTATTTGTACAACCAACCTTAAAGAAAAACAATGACACACGGCATGTAATGTGGCCTTTTGTAGACCCATTAGACTTGTAAGCCATGTAACACACAGACACACACACACACACACACACACACACACACACACACACGTGAAAACTTAAAGTGTTGATGGAAAGTGAGTTTGTCAGTGCAGCAAGGAGGTGCAATCTCTTACCGTAAGCGCTTGCATAGCCTCCCACTCCTGAGGAGACTGGATTTTGTGGGCCAGAAGTCTGGTTGCCAGCTGGGGACTAATACATTTTAAAAAATTAACCCTCATTGCATTTGAATGCAGTGTTTCAGCACATTTTGTTTATGAAGTGTACTTTACACTTAATTACTTAGTATATGTTTTAGGGCTGCAACTGATAATTATTTTCATTATCAATTAATTTTTGACTAAAACATGTCAGAAATCAGTGTAGAAAGGCTAATTATACTTCCCCATAGCCTAAAGTGATGTTTTCAAATGTCTTGTCTCATCCAACAAAACACAAAGCTATTCAGAAATTCATCTAGTTGGAATCAAGAGGTCAACAAAGGCTCTTCTAAGTCATTTTAACTGGAACTGTGCTACAAACAAACACCTTGTACAAACACATTCACTCTGCAAAATGTGTCAAAACATCACTGAGGTGAGAAAAAAACCCATGAGAATCTGATGTGTTTCACAGAGTCATGAAATATGATGTAGTTTATAGGATAGGCCTTAATGTTTTCTACACTGTTCACTTGTAAAAGCTGTGAAACTGTATGAAAACTGGCCATTAGACCAAAAGTAGGTTGAGCTCTGGCTTGTTTCTGAATTTCATTTACAGCAAATAACTACGACTATATGAAAATATTATGATCATCATCATCTCTCACCCTTCTGGTTCATTGTTGAGCTGATCACAAAATCCCTGGATACTGTCCCAGTCAGTCTCCTTATTCAGAGGGTTTGTGGCCTTGTCTGTATAAAAGAAACACACATTAAAATTCTCCATCTGCTCTATTTCCAGACTAACCTGACGATTAGAAAATTATTTATCCTTTATTTAACCAGGTGAAACCTCCTTGAGATTAACATTTCTTTTTCAATAGTGACCTGGCCAAGAGGGCAGCACAAGATTGACCAGTGAACTGTTACACAGTAGACACAAAACAACACAAAGAAAGAAAACAAGCCTTCTGGCATTGTTTATTTTGTGTTTTCTGTATAGGTTTGCATCTGTTATACATCTCAAGAGTGACATCAGCATCCCCCAGGTAGGACAGTTCAGTTTACGCAGGGATTTTAAAAGAGCAAATCTGAGTTAAATTATGTCTTTTTAAACTAGGGTTGTAAATCCCTGTCAGCAGCTGTAGGTCACATGTAAAATGCAAGCAATCAGTTCTTTGGTGTGCACCAGATGAAAAGAGCTGCTCGTGTCCGCACAAAATGTGTGACATCCTTTCTTGACATCAAGTGTTAAGGGTATAAATAACGTTTCCTGGTTTGGGCTTGTCATTGTCCTTAACAAATAGTCAGCAGCTAACTAGTTTGTTTTGTTAGCATTCAGCCAGCAATTACTAGGATTCTTATAAATGTCATGTCTATGTGACATCGCTGACCTTAAGCTATCAACAATAAACATAATGTGAGCGCAAAATGCGAGAGCATTACAGAAACGATTATACATTATCTGAGAGTTTCTTCTCTATCGTTACGACAACTACAATTAGTGATATCATGACATTCGAGTTCTTGATTCTAAACAAATCTATTCCGTAGGGACAGACATACAGGAGCAAATTCAAATGTAAGATATATGTATGTATATATTATATCTTGCAGGATCAAAAGTTAATCTGACACCGTAATGTATGATGACTTACTGATGCGAGACTGCAGACTAGCTTCTTCCGGAGGGTCCACCGCCGCCATATTTCGGGAATTCTAAATGGTCACTATCGCGTGGTTTTGTAACATATCGCGTAGATAGCCGTCGGAGCAGCGTCTCTTTAGCTCCCCCAGCTGTGGGCAAAGAGATGCGAAGACGTGACACTGAGACGGGCAGCAGGATGGGGGAAGGCAGACAAGGCAGACAGTTGCTAGTGCTTGCTTCAGTCAACGCTAGAATGGCTTCGCACCTATGATCAACATTAATTTCCGGGATATGCTTTTTACGATATGTTTTAATCTTGTTGTACGAAGAATGCGTCACGAATTTCGCGCGGAATAAGACCTATCTAGTATGTTCTTTTAACAGTCGTTGCAGTCATTGCACCAACAAACAAAAACCGTGTTGTGGTCCAGCTAAAGTGGGAAACTGTCACCTCCGTCTCAACTGAAACTGCATCATCACCAGAAACTGGCAAAGACAATCTTCACTGTGATAGCACTCACCAAAAAAGAAGGAACTCTGCGAACTGCAGGCACGAGCTAACGGGAGGATACCTTAGCTATCAAACTAGCTAGTTGGTTAGTTAAGTTGGCTAAGTCAAGAACTTTGTTGGCAAGCAACCGTTATCTACTGTGGATGTCAGCACATTTTAACCCGGTGGTCCTGGTCAAAGGTTCAGCTAAGAAGATGCAGTCATCGCTGTCTGAACAACTCCGCTCACCAGATAATATGGAAGCATAATGCACAATGTTCCAAAAGTTAGCTAGTATCTAGATAGCAAGCCATGCTAATGACTCATTGGCTGTGAATGAATGTAGCGTTAACGTATCGCCATATCGGGTGTTGCCTGGCCGTCGTCGCGCCTGGGACAAAACCCATCGATTTTATTTGACAAGAATATTTCTGTGACAATACTACGATGGGCTCTCTGAAGGCTCTCCAGGAGTGGTGTCGGATACAGTGTGAAAGCTACAACGATGTGAAAATAAAGGACATGTCAACGTCCTTTAGGGATGGTTTGGCGTTTTGTGCCATAATACATCGTCACAGACCAGATTTGATGTAAGTAAACCTAAGTCTCATGATGTAACACGGATACAAACTAGCTAGATAAGATAGTGTTAACGGTAACTGCTATGATGAAGTGGATTTGGACATAGCACCGGGCTCCAGAGAAGGTGGACACATTTTTAGGGAGTGACCGGCTGTTATTAGACTTGTATTCAGACTATAATGCAGAGTACATTTATCCAGTCAATACAAATACTTAGTAGCTTGATTATGGACACATCTGCTCTAGATCATTCTGTGAAAAGTTTTATGAGAACTGGGATTATGTAAGTTCATGTCATTCATATCTTTTTTTTTTTTTGAATAAACTAAATAGAAAGCACCTTATTAACAGTATCCCTTGATAATCATGCAAAAACACATGGCGTTTATGTTGCATGCCCCAACACTGCATGTTTCTGTGCATATTGTTATTGCTCAAACCACAAGTGCTATTTTTCTTAAGACTGTACAGTGAGAGAGAGACCAGTGTGCTGTAACTAGCTCAGAGTGACAAGCCATGCCCTGTCTGCAACAACACCCCAGCCCTATGTCACACACACACACACAACTAAAGACACCACAAAACACAACCACACTGGCACCAGAGTTTCATTGTGATTAAGATGACTGCATATGGGTGTGAGGAGGAAGTCATGACATTGTTTTATTTTGGTAGAGACCAAAAACAGAAAAGCTCTTACTCAGTTATGAATTTACAGCTGATAGCTCGCCCACAGTGGATAGTGAGTTTCACTAAAAGGATGAATCAATCCTGTTTGTGCATACACTGTGCAGCAGTGAAGCTGAAAGCATAACAGTGGACAAATCCTGAACACCTCGTTTTTGAGTTCTGCCTCTTGAGTTTGCGCCCCAGCATCTCCCTGTTTAAAACTCAGTTTCATGTAGCCCACTGAGCTCGATGGCTTGCCATAAAACCTTTCCCTTTAAAACTGGATTTAGCTCTGCAGCAGGGACACGCCATTGTAGCCCTGCTCTGTACTCTGTGGCCAATGTTTTCTCATCGGTGCATATCACATGGATGCAGAGAAGAGACATCAACTCAGTGGCCTAGCTATCCAAAGTGCATTACACAGTGCAGTAAAAACTCCATTCAAATAGAACTGTGTTTTTAAACAGCTCATGTCCAGACTTTGTCATGCATAGACAGCTTTGTATGATCTTTTTTGTCCTATCCGTATTGTTGACATTTGTTTTGTCTCACTCACTAAAGTTACTGATTAATACATGTCTAGAAGCTTCATTTGTAATTGTCATGGCGCCACCAAATCCCAGTTCTCTTTGTGTCAGCACAAACTTTTCCATCTGACTGAACAGGATTTAGCAGACCTACTGGTTCACCCAGGTTTTGATCATGTGGATGTTTAAATGCCTGACACACACAGACACACTTTTCCTCAGCAGTCCCCTTTCCCAAAATAAACCTTGGAGTGAGACTTTGAGTCACAGTGGATTAGGTTTTCAATTCGGATTGCACACTGCAGTCCTTCATCTGTGTTAGTGTCAGCTGGCACTGTCTTTTCTTTGAAGCTTGACTGTTTCAACTTTTACCGACACTTTTGGGAGCAGATTTTAAGTTGCTGCAGTTTCATCTGGCTATGTTGGTCGACTTGACACAGCGTTTTTTTTTTAAACATGGTCTTGATATTAGAGCTGCTGTGTATGACCATGGGAACCAGATTAGAGCGAACAGAGGTCACTTTGTGTGGCTCCAACACAGAGCTCATTCACAGGGGTTTTCCTGCTCAAGAGTTCCACATGGTCACCACAAGCTAGCACCAAGGTTGCTGCATTTTTTTTTCCTGCTGTGCTGTTGTGCTAACTACTGCACATTTACTTAAGCGCACAAGCACAACTTCACTTTCATTTCAGAACACCTCAAACATTTTCCAGTTTTACTGCAGCATGTTTACTGGTAAGAGCCTGGCTTCAGTTCTTCACTCCAGGCATTTCAGAGCAGGGCCTGGTAATTATTGGCCTATCACTTTTTAGTGCAGTTGCTTCTCTCCGTTTGCCTTGGCAGCATTTATGTATACCTTGGGAACAGTTGTCATCTGTGGTTTGTGCTGAGCATCATTCCAAAATGTTTGATACTGGTATTGACACCCATACCTTGAACTCGATACCAATTCATAAAAAATACTTTTTTTTTTTTTTATACCGATTTTATAAAATCATTTTGAAGTGTGTGTGTGATTTATTTTTCAATTCCTTGGCATTTTTGTACACTCAAAACTATTTTTTGTACAACATAAAAAGTAAACCTAATTTACCACAATCTTAAGTTCTGTTAACATTAATAAATTAAAAATGTAGAAAAGAGTTTTTCAGTACTCGATGGTATTGAAGTAATTTGATTGATGCCATAAAAGTATTAAAGTTTGATATCCAGAATTATCTGTGGTATAAAGCAGTGTTCTGTACTACCACGACTACTTATTTTTTATGATAAGAGCCATGGCCTAAAAAGATTTGCAGTTGTTGCAGGCTATATAACTCTACACGGGCTAGTGGCTACCTACAAGGTCAACTTTATCTCAGATGTTGATTTGAATGTCAACATTTTTTCCCCCTTGTCATTCCAGAGACTTTGCCTCGCTGTCCAAAGAGAATGTCTATGAGAACAACCAACTGGTGAGTCCATTTTCCAGGTGTCTGTTTTGATCCTCTGATCTTGTGTTGTGGCTTTTTGCTCTTGAAAGGAGGGCGAGTATGTTGTCATTATGTCACCCAGCTTCAGGTGTTGCATCAGGTTTGTTTCATTCAGCAATAAATTTGTGTGCAGTCATGCTGAATGTGACTTCAGCGTATTTGACTGTCTGTGTAGAGTGAAGTGTTACTTAGTTATGATTGAGCCTGACCAGGGAAAGGGGGAGTGGGAGGAAACCAGAATGTTCAGGGTCAAAGAAAAAGAGAATTCTTGGCACCAGCCTGTGGAGAGACCATGTAAAGGGGATTTTAAGTGCAAAAGTGCTGAATTTGAAGCTTAATATTACAACTTCACTGAATCCAAGAACAGTTTTATTATACTGTATATTCCTTGTTGGTTTTTTCCACATTGTCTGTTCTGTTAGCCACCAGAACATTGAGGGATGTTCATGTTCAGATTGAGCTAAGCTTTGTCACTGTTTACATTCTTTTTATCCAGTAGCTTTCAGGGAAGGTGAGGCAACAGAAACAAACTCCCATTGTACTGGTTCTCATTGTTATTTTAATAAATGAATCAAGTACTTCACAGGACCTACAGTGCCTTGTGAAAGTATTCGGCCCCCTTGAACTTTGCGACCTTTTGCCACATTTCAGGCTTCAAACATAAAGATATAAAACTGTAATTTTTTCTGAAGAATCAACAACAAGTGGGACACAATCATGAAGTGGAATGAAATTTATTGGATATTTCAAACTTTTTTAACAAATAAAAAACTGAAAAATTGGGCGTGCAAAATTATTCAGCCCCTTTACTTTCAGTGCAGCAAATACAAGGCCTAACCCCAAGTGAGTAATCTATGACTGTAAATGTAAAGAACAGGCAGCTCTTCTAAGAAGCAGCTGTGAGCTCATGGTTGTGTCCCTCCTTGGATTACTCTTCTGATGACCTTTTCATACAGGAGCTGAGAGTGTGCTGAATCTGCCCATGTTTGAGCGTGCAAATGTAGTTGATCATACACATTTACACTGAATTATATTATACTGTGTCGGAAGCAAATAAAGTTACTGTGTCAGTTTCTCTTCCCTCCATATGGTCACATTATTGTTCACCTACCCATAAGGTTTTGCTTTCTTATTTCTTAGCTGTCACTCACATTAAAATAAAGTCCCATCCCTAATTTACTGTAAATGGCTTTTTAGCAGAGGGTCTGACATGAAGGCAAGTTCAAGTGACACGATCGATTTAAACGGCATTGCTGTTTCAGTCTTTGCAAGTTGATTTCATAAGAGAAAGTGTATTTTGCCACTTTTTTCTCTGTCCAAGAAAGGAAAAAGAATAATTGTATAATCTGGTTGAAACTCATGTAAGGTTACATTTTTGTGAGCGCTTGAAGAGCCAATCATTGGTAAAGCCTGAGCCCTGCAAGAGAACCAATGAAAACAAATGAAATAGTCCAAGTTGTGATATTAAAATTAAAAATAACAACTCCAGAGCGAGAAGTTGTCACTGATAAAACCATCTCGGATTTCACATCAGTGATGGCAATGTTGCACATTCTGTGAGATAGTGTACACACAAATGATCACAAAAGTCCGTCATCTTTCCATCTTTTGCGTTGTAGTCCGCAGTTTCCGCAGTTAACAAGCCAAGTTCAAAGACCAAAATCCTACCACTATTAACATTACTGAGAACAGACGAAAACAACATAGCTAATGCTGATCCCATAGTATTTACAACAGCACCACATCAGAGCCAGTCATTGCGACCAAGAGCAGCAGCGTCTCTGGTGTTCAACAGGCCACTGCCTCAACCTGTGTTGGAGCTAATAGGCTCAGAGGAGCTGGGGGTGTTACGTAGCTAAGTTAGATTTTTCTTTGAATATTTTAACACGCATGCATGGAAATAAAAGTGCCAGAGCTGTCTGAAGACCTAGGGAAAGCGCTAGGATATATATGAAAAGAGTAGGTAGATGGAACTAACAAGTGACAACCACTTAGCTATACAGCAGATTTTGTGCATTGGAGCACAGCATTTGGATGAATTTAAGTTCAGTTCCACTTGGTCCATTTGTAGCATTGGCTGGCTGGATTATGTCAGTGTTGTGTAACTGCCAGTGATTGTATCTGTGTTCTTATGCAACCTTATGTGCACTCTCATTTCTTCAGTGGAATGTTTAATTAGAGCCACGGTTATCCTGAAAGGACAGGCTGTCACATTATAAGCAAATGACTGATGTTTTGCCAGCAGCGTTTCATTATTCAGGGCATCAGATATCTGCTGCTTGGTGAAATATGCCAAAGCATCTTGCTTTGTTTGCAACAAAGACATTCTGCCCTCAGTTTCTCTGTGTTTACATGGAAACAAATAACTGGGTTTCTGTGAATATTCTGATTTAAGGCTTAAGTTGGAATGTAACTTTTTCATAGCAAGCAGTAATCTAACTTTGATAGTCTAGGTAAAATGTAGGTTCGCCTAAATGACTTAAAAACAACTTTAATTTGCTTGTAGTGGTATGTTGCTCTGCATATAGGTTCAGTTTGATTTGCAGGGGAATGAGATAACCGTATCTCAGATTTCTCCTGCCGCACCAGTACAGTGAAGGTAAATGGAACTTTGTCCTGCTCAAAGCATCACAAAGTCATACGGAAACGATGTCAACATTTTCCTTTCTAAGTTCTTTATACCAAAGAATTAGCCTCATAAACACTGAGGGAAATCAGACTAAAATGTGAAAATCAGTATTCATAATTCATTATGCATAATTCAGGTATGTTAGGTGAGTTGTGCTTAGTGTTTCTGATCCTAATACGAGTTGGTCCATCTGGTTAAAGTGACAATAGAACAGTTGTAATAATGGGATCATTGCTTTTAGTTATAATTGCATTATTGGAATTGTCCTACTTATGTCTGACATCTCCTCCCTTTCTACCTCTCTTAACTACCTGCCTTCTCTGTCTTTGCCTCACCATAGGCGTTCGAAGTGGCAGAGACACAGCTGGGGATTCCAGCCCTGTTGGATCCAGAAGACATGGTGTCTATGAAAGTGCCTGACCGGCTCAGCATCATCACCTACGTCTCCCAGTATTACAACTTCTTCAACAACAAATCTCAAGGTTGGAGCACTACATTCCACCACATTTGACTTGCAGCAGTGCAAACTCCATAAAAGACAATATTTAGATTTTATATTATAGGACCAGTACATTTTTAAACATACGTTTTACAGGTATATTCATTAATTTACTTAAAGAACACTACAGTTTACAAAAAATCTATTTTAGTGTACTTCTCAGCTAATCGTGATTTCAAGGAAATTTAAACTGTTCACCCCCCTTAACTTAAAATACACCATTAGTTTCTGTCATTAACTTTCTCTTTTTCGTCCTGCACAGCAAACCCCCCTTGCATTAAGAGGCTGAGTAGTGTTGGTCATAATGAGCTGCCCCTAAAAAGGCCTCCAGCTCCTTTGGAAGACAGTGTGGTTGAGACTGAGGTAAGAAGACTTGGCACCAGCAGAAGGAGTAGGGATAAACAGTACTTGTCCTCATGCATGGGTTGTCCCATAAGATATTAGTACAAACTGGTTCACCCACAGCATGTTGTATCCGGTACACTCCACCTCTTTGTGTGGATTATGTTGTGAAAATGAATGAATGAATGAATGTATATAAATTGCCAAGCAATATGGTGATGCAGTACAGTTTTAGAAAGTTTGGAATATAAAACAGTGAGAACTCTGTCAATTGTGTTTAATGTAGACCTTGAAGACTCTGACTCGACTCGGATTATTCTTTGGTGACTCTGACTTGACTTGGACTAGAACACTTTGGACTCGAGACTCAACTCGGACTCGAGGTTTAGTGACATAACTAACACTGATACAGTGTAAGCATCTACCAGAGCTGTATTTTTTATGTTGGTGTCCTGTTGAGGCTTGGATAAGCACAGTGAAACATATTTTTTGGTAGTATATTGGCCTGAAACCTAAAAGTGTAATTTTGCTTGTGCTCTTTGGGGGTATTAACTCATCAGGTCTGTGCAATACAAATTCCATCTTTCCATACAACAATGTACAATATCCACTCTACATTTAGTTCTTCCTTGTGTGGGCTTTGTGTTGCACAGCAGGGGAAAAACCAAGCCTCAGAGGTAGAGTAAGTCTATAAAGATAGCCTCTGTATCCTGTCTCTCTTTTCTTTCGCATGCCTTCAACTTTTTCCTCCATCCTCATGTTCCCATGTACTGGCATCCTCCTCAATTTCAACCCTGTTCAGATGGAAATCCATTCCACTCCCTCCTCTTCCTGTTCTTCTTCCTCATCACATCTGATACCCCCTCCACTCTCTGGTCCTGAGCCTAGGCAGTAGGAAGGGGGGTGGGGGTGGGCTAGAATGTGAAATCAGACCAGTTGGGTTAGTCTTTTTTTTTTTTTTTTTTTTAACTTGTCTTTTGACATAAAAGACTAACAACTGAACTATCCTAACACTGTGTGCCAAGTTTTTGAATATGCAGCTTCTAACCACTTTATTTACTTAACACAAAAAACACCTGCCTACAAATAATGTATCGGTCATATCCCAAATATGACTCCCACAGCCAGTAACCCAAACTGTTTACATTTTTGTGTTAATCACATGATGTTTTAAACTGAAGAAGAAATGCAGAAATGAACTATGTGACTCAAGCAGTAGGTGTTGCAGTAACTGGGCAGATGTGGCTAGCTAAACAAACTGAACAATCCATCCTCAAATCCTGACTACATGTTTGATCTCCCCCTCCCCCATTACAATCCATCTCCCCCCCCTTCCCCACATGTCTCCTCCCTGTGAAAACCATCTCGGTCGCTTGCGCTAGCCGAGCCAGCTCACACAGACTGGAGTGGCAGAGGTCGCAGCAGTCAAGTGCAGCACGCTCAGCAGCACCTGCGCCGCCTGCCAGAAACACGTCCACCTGGTGCAGAGGTTTCTGGTGGATGGCAAGCTCTACCATCGCAACTGTTTCAGGTGAACACTGCAGTTATGGCTACTGACCACTGTGTGTTATGCAGACTTCATTTAGCTATGAGTGAGAAATGCTGTTCAGTCCAAACATAAAAAAACAGTGAAAGTAGATGCTGTTTTCAGTTTCTTAAAGTTATAATCCTTTAGATTTTAGTCTTGGTTGATTTTGGCAATGGCTATAAGCTCCACTGTGTTACCTGTGGTGCTTTCAATGTGAGCTAGCAGCAGCAGGAAATGTTCCTTTGACATTATTAGTACATGCATGCCTCGTTACCTGTGAATTCCTTCTGCACAGGTAGGCAATTTGAATTTCATATAAAAATGGTATTGGTGAGAAGAAAATTGGGGTATTGTTTCATGAAGAGGATTATAATTTAAAGAACAATAATTAGTTGGATTTTTTTTACATATCAAACAATGAAATTCTGTGATTGTTTGTAACTTTATCTGAGTCATTAACAAGGCCCAGTGAAAATCTTACTGTCCGACTGTGTCACTGTTGTCTCAGGTGCACAGAGTGTCGCAGTACTCTGCTTCCTGGATCCTACAAATTAGGAAGCAACTCTGGTGCATTGGTCTGTACGCATCACCTTACAAGGCATGTGTTAGCCAATCAGAACGGCCAACCAGATCTTAGCAAGAGACCAGCGACAGTTCAGTCTGCCAGGATTGATGACAATACAATTTCTCACACCCCGCTCTCTGAGAGGGACCAGACAACGACGACTCCCCCAGGAAGCCAAACAAACGACATGCCCGCCAGTGACTCTGTCACAGCCACACTTGTTATGACAAATAAGCCAGACTCTTTGGAAGAATCAAAAGAGAGAGATGGCAATGGGGAGGTAGAGGAGGAACCACGTTGTTCTTCTCCTCCCAACCCTTTTGATGAGAGTGATGAAGAAGAAAAAGAGCGAGAGAAAGAGGAAGACACTCAAACACCAGACAAATGTACAGCCAATGGGGACCTCCCTTCTACAATGGTCAGTCATCAGGAAGATGCCAGCCGACCGGTGCCGGCACCCCGCAGAGTTTCTGAACCCACACCTCCTCCACGCCCCGCCCCCCGGGTTCGGCTGCCTTGTACATCAGACGACCTTGCAGTTGGTGTGTACTTATTGCAGAGCATATCATATTATTAAGGTAAATACAACACTTATTAATATTCATCCTCACATTTTACCTGAAATCACAGGTGAACCTCAGGAGTCTCCAACTGCTCCCAAACCTCGAGAAAGATCACAGTCTCCTGGAAGGTAGCTGGGTTTGTCAAATGCTTCTTTTCCTTTGTTTCTTCCATTTCACCTCAGTCATATAATCAGTCTAACTTCTGAATGACATCGAGCTACAGTGTGTACTGTTGGTGTGTGCTCCTCCATGCTTCCAGTTGGCTGTGTTTTGTTGTCTTCCCCTCTGTGACCCTTCCACCCCTATCTGTGTGTCTCACTGTCCAGCCTGTCCAGTGGCACCCATAAACCCAAAGATCCACCTTGGCTTGCCCTGGTCCAATCAGAATCCAAGAAGAAGAAAGCCCCTCCCCCTCCCCCTGGCAAACTGGCAACCCCTCCCAATACAGGCTCTCTGTCCTCTCTCGAAGGGGAGGGCTCCAGACCCAGTACACCCCCTCCGCCCTCCAACCCATTTGAGGAGGAGGATGATGAAAATAATGAGGTAGAGGGAGAAGAGGGGAGTGAAGGAGGTGCGATTCCAGCCACAGTGGCTGTTAGCCATCCGTGGTACAGCATCACTCGGGCAGCTGACACGACAGGCGCAGGCAGTCAGCCCAGCGAAGGAATCTCATCCTGCTCCGCCAGCCCTGGGAGTGGAAAGAGCAAGAAACGTCCGGCACCATCAGCACCGCAGCCACCTGCCGGTAACCGGCATCAGTTTTATCACAATAACAACCATAAGCTAGTTGCAACACTGAACTTGCATTTTACAAATATCCGATAGTATTCTCACTGTGCTGTCCCTGCATAGCTGCTGTCATTTTATACAGGAATGGGGTGCAGAGAGCAGGTCTGATACCTTGTGAGAGACTTTGAGACTCTGGAACTCTTAGGGTGCCCAAACTTTTGCACCATGCCATAATAATGTTTTTATTTTTTATTTTTGTTCAATTTATGGCATAAGAAGTAACTATGCATCACTGTTTGCTGAAAATATTGTGCATTTTTTCCATTTCCAAGAGAAACTGTGTTAACATCTGTTCAAATAAAAAATCACCAAAATCTGTTATTTATCAAGGGGTGCCTAAACTTTTGCATAAGACTGTAAATTTTATCCTAGTCTGATACCACCCTCCAAAGTCAGTCTGTACTCTGTGTAGATGTGAATATTTGCCAGTGTAAAATTACCTTTTTAAGTGATGAGGTTGAAATGTGTTTATTTTTGGGTGAGGACATGCACCTGCTCACGCTGCAGCTCCCAACATGGCCCCTGCATGTTAATCGAGCAGTTTCTGGACATTTACTGAAAAAAGAAGTCATTGTTTGTAGCATTTCACTAGTAGTTAGCCACTTTATAGTTTATTGGATCAAATATAATTGGAAAAATTAAGGTAAACATAAAAATATATAGTTCAATGACCTGTTGTATTATACTGAGGTCATATGGCTACCTCAGCCAGTCAATAATTGTTTTTGCTCTAAGTTTAGGATTATTGTCTTGCTGCATAATCCACTGAAAGTTGATGCATTTGCTTATGCGTCTTATCTGATTTGGAAAAGTTTTTTTCAGAGTATTACAGGTTAGGCCTTCACATTCTTGAGATTATGCGTGTTGTGGTTGTGCTGGGAATTTTCTACAATGGCTCGTCAACCACTACACGAGGCCTCTGTGGCCTACCAGGTCCTTCACATCTGCTGGGTTCATCTGTGTATTCTTTCTTAATAACAATGTACCCGACAGTTACTTTTAATACAGAATAATGAGTGTAAGGTTGGACTACAGAGCTAATAGACCAACAAATGCCTGTATCCAAATACTGATGAACTAGAATGAGAGAGGGAGGTAGATGTTCATTGTTTTTATTCTTTTCCTGTTCTTCCTTTTCCTTTTTCCTGTTTCATTTCTGCTCTGTCTGTGCTTGATATTTGCTAAATCTTCTTTCCTCTTCAGTTCTCCCTCATTCTCAGCCCTCCTCTTGCTCGCCCTCTCCAGCTCTCAGCACAGACAGTCTTTCCTCTTGCTCAGACCACAGCTCCTCCCAGCCACCCTTGTGTGCCAATGCCAGCAGTGACCAGGAACATGCATTTACCAAAAGCATCTCAGAGCCTTCCATCTCTGGGGCCTCCCCTTCCTTATCGACCGAGCATCTGCCTCATCCTTCCCCAAGCCCCTACCCCTCTCCCTTACCATCAAATGCCAGCTCAGCTCCAGCCACCCCACAGACCAGTCGTAGCTCAGAGACCAGATGGGCCAGAGCCCCTCCTCCACGACCCCCAGCAGCCCCCAGTCCACTGGCAACAGGGACCACTGAATTGCACAATAAGGTAATAGTGTAGCCCCCAAATAAAATCCAATAGAAATACTTTTTGCATATTATAGTCCAGCAATGTCTCTTTTCTAATTTTAGCGGATCTGTAAGGAGAACCCATTCAACAGGAAAGCTTCTCCCTCTCCTGCTAAATCCAACACGAGACCAACAAAAGGCCCTCGTCCTGCCAGACCCCCGGCCCCTGGCCATGGCTTCCCACTTATCAAACGCAAGGTAAAAAAAACAAAAACTAAACACTATGTTTCAGTGTGTTCACCAACACAAAAAGTGCTCAAATGGTCCATCCTGTCCAGGTGCAGTCAGATCAGTACATTCCAGTAGAGGATATCCACGGGGAGATGAGTCAGCTGGAGAAACAGCTGGACGAGCTGGAGCAGAGGGGAGTGGAGCTGGAGAAGAAGCTGAGAGATAACCCTAACGGTAGCACACTGCAATGCTTTTAAGGAAGTTGTCTGAGTAACACTTAAATCAACTGAAACTCATCATTATAATATGTAACAATTCAGAGTAAACCTACTCATTATACAACAAAAATAAATTGTTCCCACATGCTGCAGCCAAGAAAGTTGGAAGACTGAAAATTGAAAGATTACCAACATAAAGCTCACAAACTGTGACTCCAGCAGCAAAAAAAGGCTGAATTTTGTCTAAAAGAACACTAAACAATAATAGAAATGTTATGTATACATGTTTCTGTTCCTTTGTTGTGATTACAGATGAGGATGAGGAGCGCCTGTTGGTGGACTGGTTCACTCTGATCCACGACAAACACCTTTTAGTCAGGCGAGAAGCTGAGCTGGTCTACACGTAAGTTTCAGACTGCAGAAAGAGGCAGATGCTTCAGTCATAGGACCTTGGTGCCCAACATTCATATAACCTGACATCATGACAGTTAGTCCTGTTACTAGGACGCAAACAGTGGAGAAGTGGATTATGCTGCAGGAAAGTTTTAAAAATTTTCTGAAACAAAGCTAACTGGAAATATTTTTAATATCTAGAGTTCCCTGATAGACTAGTGGCTGCGGCCTGAGTTCGAGTCAGGGTTGCATCGGGAAGGGCATCCGGCGTTAAACACGTGCCAAATGTCAACATGCAAATCATCAGTGTGACGATCCCTAACGGGAAAAAGCTGAAAGTGACATTCATTTATTTTTAATATCTAAATGTTAACAGCAACAAAAAAAAACCACACGGAATATAATCCAAATTTTAAGGATGCAGTCACACTTCATACATTATATGCACAATATTTTTTTTTAAGTATTGCTACAGAATTACAAATTTAAGTCTTGTAAAATGGAAGGATAATGGGTTTTCCCTGTCATGCCTGTCTCCCCCACACACTTCCTGCAAAAATACTTTGAGGAAGTAGCTCATGCTAATTTGGAGGTTTCCAGTTAACAAGCTGTGTGTATGTTGTTCACTGCAGGGCAAAGCAGCAGAACCTGGAAGAGAGGCAAGCTGATGTGGAGTATGAGCTGAGGTGTATTCTCAACAAGCCAGGTTTGTCTGAGGTGTTCACTATGTTTATGGAACCAGATTACTCAGAGAAACCAGGTTTACATGCACTGTAGTGACCTGGTTACTATATATCTGGGTGTACTGTATAAATTTGTGCAAAGTTTTCTTTTGAAACTGTACTGACCACAGACACTTCTTCCTGTCTGTTTACTCCCAGTGTTTACATAGAGATGACATAAAATAAGAACCACTATAATCTTCTATCTGAAAAAAACTGAAATTTAATGCCAGTGGCTCCACAGCACAATTGTTTAATTAAACTTGGTATCAGATATTTTTCCATAGGTTTAACTTTTATTTTGCTATTATATTCTACAATATTGCTTTTATGTTGTCAACAGGGCCCTTAGCTCTCAAGTACATTTTTCATACGCTGGTGTTTGACTATTCTTCATTTTAAATCATAAAAAAAATGAAGTATCTTTTTTAGTTTGTGCCCAGTCACATGTACGAGCTCATTTTTATGACATCAGCATCAGTACATATAAATATGAGTAGTGGAGCTAAACACTAGTTAGCAGAAGAGTAGTGACTATCTGTCCTGACAGGATGGTAGATGAGATCTGATGTGTATGCTTACTGCTGCACTACTGGTCCTTTGGTAGTTTATAAACCTTCTGAAGTCCTTTTGCTTAATATTTTCTTTAAGATGTCACACATATGAAGGAAAGCCAAACTTAATTTTTTTTTTTATTGTCCTTCCTTCCTTTATCAGAGAAAGACTGGACGGAGGAGGATAAGAGCAGAGAACAGGAGCTAATGGCTGAGCTGGTGACCGTCATTGAACAACGCAACCAAATAGTCAACACCATGGACCAGGACAGGCAGAGGTAATCGATAGCTGGCAGTTGGTATATCTCTGAGACTGTATTAACATGCACCAACACCAGCCATCTAACAGCTGCTCTGTGACAGGGAAGAAGAGGAGGATAAACTTATGGAAGCCATGCTGAAGAAGAAAGGTAGGATGAGGAGTATCCTTCATTTGTAAGACTGTTTAGATCAGTACATCCATGAAAGAGAAAATGTCGCTCTTCTTTCCTTCTCTTCTGATTTTAGAACTTATGTGGATCTTTAATTCTTAAATGTAGATTCTTAGTTAAAAAGGTACATAGGAATTTACTTGCCAGGCACTATGACTTCTACAACCTACTGTTAGTTTGTATCTTGTGTGCTACGCACAGTAAATTTTTTACACACATAATTTGTGTGTGTGCAATCAGGATTGACATTATATACAGGAAAAGGACAATAAATTGGTCCTTTAGTAGTGAGGATGATGAGCAGATAAACAGAGATGCTCCAATTGATTCTCGAAGATCGAAAATGGCCAGTTTTCAGACTGATCGGCCAAAATTGGATACAAAGGTCAGACTAAATGAAAATAATTCTGAAAATAAATCAGAAAATTGCAATCTGTGCATCTCTATGGATAAACAGTTGCATTCCCTGTTCCAACAAACCTTACAGTACATTTTCTCACCAATCTTCTCCCCTCTCAGACTTCCATAAGGACCCAGGCAGCGACGAGCAGAAGAAAAAAGGGGCAAAGTTCAAGCCCATGAAGGTACTCAAGCGACTGAGCCATAAGGGAGAACCAGGCAAGAGCCACAGTCCCCACAAGGAGAAAAGCTGAACACATTCTCCAAGAGCATACGTATGAGACGGTTTTATCAAGACCAAGGAATACAGAAGGATGAGAAAATAAATCAGGCTGGCATCAGGCTAAAGAGATGTCTCCTCAAACTATTATTAATGACTTCAAGTGCAACCCAGACTTCACTCCTTGCTCACTTTTTACTTGATGCTTTTCCAGAAAGTCTCTTCAGCAACTGTTTTTCGTTGCCTTTGTGTTTTGAAGCGCAGTATAACTCAAGTGCTTTAAGAGCTGATGTACCTGTAAGCTCTCTGACCTTTAGAGCTAGTGAAGTGTAGCGTAGGTTTCTAAATTCCTGCACTGATGTGTCGTATATTCTTGCTTCACTGTCCCTGCATTGCACAGCCGTTCTGCCCTCAAAGCCTTTATCAAGGTTCAACAGTGGTACGATTCCTCGGTCGACCTTGAAGCCACTCGGATGCAATTTTATCTCTGATAGACATGAGTTTTTAATAACAGTTCACTTTGATCCTGACTCAGTCTGTTCTGCTCTGTGTTCAAAGGCCAACAGACAGTGAGACGGTTTTACAGGATGTCATGTCTGTTTTGAGCCTGTGAAAGTAAAATATTGTTTTAACATGAATCCTGCTTTACATTTTACATCTGCCTTGAAATGCTCAGTCAACAGCTCCTCCAGCTTCTGTTGTCTGACTTTGTGGTTTCTTCAGTGATCATTTGTGTAAATGCATATCAACTAGCATTGTGGATCAAACTATTTATAAGTGGGTGTGACAGTGACTCAGAAAAGAGGTCCGCTGGAGAGCAGTAGGTTTTATTAATACGAAAGATCAAAAAGCAATAATATTACATAAGGCAATATACCAACTTTTACAATTCATAACTGTTTTAACCAGTTGGGAAAACATTTTGCTACACCTTTCTGTATGTTTGTGTTCTGCTTTAAAAACGTGGTAATATTGAGATGCATGAGTGCCATTTATTTAACTGTACATGTAAATGATTTGTCTGAGCTAATGTAAATGTCTGCACTGTTAACTCGTTCTGTTCCTGTTTTGTCATTTAAATTTTCTATTTGCCCTCCATTTAAATGGCATTCTCTGTTGTGTTTATGCTCGGTGCCTGTCTTCCTGTCCAGCTGAAACCAAGGGCTTCTGTAGTGCTGAACACATCGTCCTAAAACAGCAGCAGGGCTACATGAAATACTGACAGTGGAGGGCAGAGCAATAAAATAAGTTAATGCAAGCAGTTAATCTGTTGTTGTAAATTTAAAGATCATTTTTATTTTATCACGTGCTTATAATGTGAACCTGTCATAGGAGTCTGTGTTGGCTGGTTATTCCTTCAGTGGCAGTGGTCAGACGTCACTGCTGCCGTCTTTCAGGTCCACATTTTCTGTCATCTGTTTTGCACTTGCCTTGGGAGCCAGCGTATCCTTGCTGGGATGGCGGGCCTTGTCCAGCACCTCCAGTTCTCTCATTTTCTGAAGGTGTGACACAGCACAGGTTTAAGCACAACTGTATCACAGAGAATAAATACTAACAGGGCTGTACCTGAATAAGGATTTTGTCAGTCAGCTCTTCAGTATGACTATTTGAATATTTATTCTTTTTACATATAGCCTAGACTGTCAGAAAATCAGCTGGCATGAATTTCAGTGATGATTTCAACCACATTAACATCAGTATTTAAATGCAAAAGATTGAAAGGAACATATTTCTGAGCATTTAAAAATCAACAACAGCTGCATATGATGCAAGATTTAAACTGTGACCTATTTAAACTGACAATATATAACGCCGGGTTGCCATATGGATTTGTCAGAATAACGAAATAGGCAGCACACTTGTATTTCTGTTGAAACAGTGCTCTTGTCGGTAATTTTTTATGTGACAGGCCGCACTTCGAATGATTCCTCTTGTTTATAATTCCTCAATGAAACGTTTTCCCCACATGTTTTTGTTAGTTTCCTAGTCACGTTCAGATGGAGGCATGTGGCAGAAACAGCCAGCAAATGGCTGTGCGTTGCACTTCAACGGAGGTGAGCAAACAAACCGGACTTGCCTAACATTAGGCCATGCAAAAGCAGCCACATCGTGAAGGTGGACCACGATGTTTGAAAACATTTCTAATAAAGTACAAATCTCACCTTACTGTGGTTTATCTTAGTGGGTTTTGCTGTCCTTTTCTCCTCATTCTACAAGTGGCTAAATAGATCCAACCTTAATGCACATCAATGACTGTGTCACCACTGAAGTGGATATTTCACCCTGACCACAGGGAGACGTATTGAGCAAAGTGCTGCTTGGCACCAAAATGAGGAGAAGAAGACAACTACCAGCTGGGCTACCTTCTATTGTAATGCACATTGGCTGACAAAAAATAAGATATACAGTAATACATAAAAACAAAGGCTCAACTAGAAGAGTCCCAGTCAACTGACAGGTCTCTTGGCTATTTGACTATTAGGGGTCAGCCCTAAATATATATACTTTTCTCTGTCCATCGGCACCTAATTATATTTGTTAGACCACTGCACTAAACATACATAATCATAAAATAATTAAGTTAAAATACCAGAGGTAGCAAAAAGCTCAATTGTTACTTACCTGAGAGATCTCAGTGCTGATGATGTTGATGTACTGCCTCTCCTGACCCAGAGAGGCCATATCTGCCAGGAACCGTCTTCTTTCCTCTATCTCATCCAGAACTGCAAAAGAGGCAAACATGAATATAAATGTATTCACATACCACTGGTTATGTTGAGTCGAGCAGTATTGCACAGAGCAGAATTTCAGTTAAGCTGATATTAACAGAAACAGACGTGATTTATATTGAACCCTTTTCTTGTGTTCTTTACAAAACACCTCGAGTCAGATGCACCATGTTTCTGTTGCAGTGCAAACACACGCCCTGTTTGCCACAGTTACTGTAACTCTTCTATCTCATCAGTCTGCAGAGAGCCTCACCTTCTTGATAGTGGTCCCTCTCCTCTGACACATCTGGGTTATGACATGCAGGAACATTTGGAGAAGATGCAGGTATGGGCTCATCTTGTCCAGTTGCAAGGATATTTTGGAGTCTCCTCTTCTCTTTCTCTAAGTCTCCTAGGGTGGAAAAGACATTGAGTGAGTGACAAGACAATCTTATTCAGGGTGCAGAAAACGAAACAAAAACGTAGCAATGAAAGATCTACAGTACATTACAAGAGTTTGCAACATAACCCTATCAAAACACATCATTGCAGAACATACGTGTGGGACCAGGACGGAACTGTTCTCTGGCGTAGCTGTTCCCTGAACGACAAGATTCGGCGGTGCGTCTCTGTGGCTTGCCTGGCAGGAGGTTCTGGACAGATTTACTCTTTTTAGGCTGACAGGGAGAAAGTGACGATGTGGAGTCAGAGATCAGAGGCAAAGCTGCTCCATCTGTGGAGGGAAAGGTGCCCAGAACAGTTTCTAATGTGAGAAAATTTAATGTAGTAATGATGAATGTTTCAAACTGTGTGTTTGGAAGTAATGCTGCAGCAGCAGGCGCTAGTTTATTTTAATTAGAAAATTGCAAATGTGTGTCTAGTTGACAGTTCATTACAGGGGTCACCCGAAAGCCCCAATTATTATAAAATCTTTGAACCACAATATGTTATTTTAACAATATGTGCTAAGTGTTGCAATCATGACTTATGGTGAGAATTTCATTCTCCCAGCCCCTCATCCAAAGACCTCAGACTTACTCTTCAGGCATTCGTTGATCTGTTTTCTTTGGAGGTTGGTGAGCCTTGACTCTTGCATCATTACTGAGCATGAGAAAGAGAGCATGATGAAAATACACATCACAGTCCTACGCAGTGTTATGCATACACACCCTACCAGACACACCATAAAACAAATAAGTGCATCATCTCACATCTCAGCAGGTCCTGGGTCTCCTTGCTGTACTGGGTGGCTCTGGGGTTGTTCCATAGTCCCTTGCTAGAGGAGGGGTCCATCTGGAACCCCAAAGACACCCAAAAAGACATTACCCACAGTTCCTAGATTTTACCTTAATAATATATCATAATGTAAAGTTCTAAGGTGTAACTTTAAAAAAGTGTTTTAAACAGCTAAAACTGTATTTGTTGTTTTAAATTGTGATCTTGAAAAAGTCTTCTGAGCAGAAAGGCAGACTTTAGTGATGTCATTTAAAGACAAACCCTGGAGCTGCCCCATTGACACTGAATGACACAGTAGTTACATTAGGACGTTATCTACTGAGATATGTGGATGTTTTTCAGCTTCATAGCTGTAGGGCCACCACACACTCGTAATATTAAGCCCTGCAAATTCCAAAATGTACCACATAAAGAAGTATCATGCTCTCTGAAGACACTTGAGTGATTGTAGCTACAGACTTTTGTTCAAAATCAATGAAATACCGCTTTAGCTTACCTAGTGCTGCTGCAAGTCACTGACAGCAACAGTTCTATATCAGAAGGGTCAGAAGTTGATTCCACACGAAGAAACTTGTAAGCTGGAAAAACATCGAAAAGACTTACTGGCACACTTTTTTCTTATCACACATCCTTAGCACAAATCACTTAGCATTAGCTAATTTCGGTTGTCAAACTCCAGTAAAGGCAGCCGCATTTTCTCCAGTGCGTCTGTGTACTGTTTCTATAGCAACCAAGTAGCTACAAAATACTACTACTAATAATAATAATATATTATATTAGCGCAGCAATAATAATAAGGTGAGACCTTTTCTGTCTAATCTTTGTGGTTTCTATTTTTAAACAAAAGTCTGCTTTATGGAAGGCCTACTCTAAAACCGGAGCGTCATTTTTACTAAAGACTGAGACGCACTGACCAGATTTGACCGCTAGATGGAGACAAACTCTGATTATCTTGTTTATGTTGATGCTTCCATCATTAACTACTTATAATGTGGATAAAATGTATGTGTGTGATACATACCATAAGACATTTCCTTATTCAGGCTAAACATATCCGGTTTAATGACATAAGATGAAATAAAAAATTATATATTTATATTACTGTGATGTTTCTCTTTACGCTTCCTCTTGCCATACAACAGGTCCACTTTCACCACATTAAATACACATTAAAAATTCCTTACATACCACTAAGACAATAATTATCATAATAACAATATGTTTATTATTGGGGGAAGAAGAGGAAGATAAAACTATTTTATTATTTATTGTTAATAATAATATGTGATAATATATATTAATTATGTAATAATAATTTGAGTATTGAAAGAAAGTGATCACAAGAAAGTAAAGCACTACAGAAAAGTCCCTGCCATTGAGCTGGGAATTGAGAAGTTCTGTATCAATACTGTAAAAATGTTAATTTTTTCCCCCTTGTTTTATCCCAGTTTTTTCAAATGATTTCATAAACATTTTAAGGTAGTTATTTGATCCCTTAACATGCCTAAAATCCACAGGCTTTTGACCACGTACAGCACAGGGTAACACTACTTTGTTTAGTGACTTATTGTCATATAATAACAGCATATACACACACAAGTTTAGTTTTAAACCCTTTTGAGGTGAACTGTCCTCTGACAAACAAACTTTAGATGAGCTTGTATAATACCTCTAACACCACAGAGAGGCTGTTCTTTGAAATGTTCAGCCTGCGTAGTGGACGTCTTGCATAGTCGTCACTTAGAGGGGGAGAAAGAGTCTTTATCAGTGGCGGGCTAGTCATCTGAGATCAGCAGCAGTCAGAGGTCCATTATCTGTGAAGACAGCAGCCTGCCTCTGCCCCATGTCAAAAGATAAACAGCAGCCAGAATATAATCACCTTTCACACACAGGTCTTCTTAGAAGTCGGAGCTGTGTGTCCTCACCAGGAAGACAGAGAGCGAGCCGTGCGCGTGTGCGCGCTTGTGTGCATTTTAAAACTGTTAGCAGTAATACCTCAACAAAGGGAATTAGGTTTTTACAGCAGCCTTAAAACTTGGGCCATGAATTGTATTGTGTATTGGTATGTTTGTTTATGAGCTATGGCAATATGCTTATGTGTTTACTCATATTAACTACTTTTTGTTTTATGTATTTACAGTGAACGTAAGTAAGTAGCCTTCTAATAAAAGACCGGCTCAGATCCTTGTTTAAATGAACAGCAGATTTATTCCAGCATGATTCTGTCAATGCTGCACACACCATAGTAATACAGACTGTCCGCATGCTCCAACACAGTCTGTTATTCTGTGCCACTGCATGCATTATTAGATAGTGGCCAGTCATCTGATAGTGACAATGACCTGTTTACTTTGAATGAAAAACATCATCGTGAGGACCCAGTTAGTCTAAAAAAGAATAATGTCACTGTATTTTGTAAAACTAATTGTGTTGCAGTTTAGTCGTAGCTAAATAATATTTGGATGATTTTTTAAATCTTTTGATTATGGTTTTAGTTCTTTTATTTATTTTTTTCAAGTGTAACTAATTACTGCAGATATAGTATTTGCATTTTTCTGTGGTTTTATTTTATTTTATTTTTTTATTTAAATGCTTAATGGTCAAGGATTTACAGGTAGAGTTTAATTTGAAGTTGAACCCCTTGTTTTGTCTTTTTTTTTCTTGGTATTTCTTGGGGTATTTGTGCAATCTATGCCACAGACAAAATATAGTTTTGTTTTATTTTGATTTAAAGTTAGTCATTTCATTTTCATTATTATGTAATTTTCTCTCTGGCATAGCAGCTATTGACATAATAGTTTGTAGAAATCAGTTTGATGTATTTTTAAATGATAATCTACATCATCTGCTGAGCTTCAACTTCTACATTATGTAGTAAGGTTACCTTGGAAAGCAGCTTCCTAATCTAGTCTGTCCATACGTTTCAGCAAATGCTGAAGGTTACTTACCTCTGATACAGTTCTTGCTCATACTATCATAACAGCAGCAGGTTAAGTAATTATATTGTATTATTAGACAGCGTTATAAACACAGTACATTTACTAGACAAGTATTTTGTGATTTTTCTTGGTGAAATGACACATTGGTTCTCATCATTTTTATCAGCATTGATATTTTACCCTGAATCCCACAGAACAGGAAGACAGTGAGCTGAGGTAAAAGAGTAGTAGTTAGTGATTGTAAGTGAACAATCCTAAGGAATTAAAAAAAATAAGCAAGTTAAGTCACTCGCACACCACGCTCCACCTCCTAACGGTCAAAACCTACATGAAAAAGACAGATTTGAAGTTGGACTTGCAGCTGACAGAGAGAGACAAGAGCGAGGAGGGAGAGATAGCAGGGGAGGAATGGAAAAAAGGAGACAGCAGCCACAGAAACTGTTTCTGTGGCCTTTAACCACCGAGTGAGCTGTAACTGGAGTGAGTGGCCGGGTGAGCCGGAGCTTCACTTTACATTAGCTGACGGTAAGCTGATCATGTAAGAACAATAACAGAAAAAAGAAACTTCACCGTTGTTGCTACCGCTGTCAGTAAACGTCATTTCAAAGCTCTTGATGGCTGTTACAAAGGCTGTGCTCCCTTCCTTCAGCTCCTTCTCCAGCCTTGCTCACTCCAGTGACAATATGAAAGTAAGTATCACGTCAACTTCAATTCTTTGATTTCTACACAGAAGAAAAAAAATTATTTGAACAACCACATATCTATTTGCTGGTTATATGTTTATTCTGCAGTTATATTACTCTATATTCTATTCTATTACTCTATATTCTACTATATTCATATCCCTTATTTGACAAATGGGTCTATCTTGCACTATAATGTTGAGGGTGTGATGTGTGTCAAATTTAAACTTCACATCTGTTACAAAAAGAGATTTGTATGTTTCGATCATTTTAAAAGATTTGGGAAAAACTTGTGCATCCAGTATTTTTTATACAGGTGCATCAAAAAGAGCTCAGCGCCCTGTAAAAAAATGAAGTTTCCTGCAAGCAGCTCTTGCATTTAAGATTTTTACTAAGTTGGTCAAATTGACTTTCTTTACACTATGAGTTCAGAGGTTTATAAGAAATTACACTGTGAGGAGAATAAGCTCTTGAGAATGTTTCCACTTACGCTGTAGCACTGAACATATTTTCATTTGTTTATTAGGGACACACTTCCAATTTTTGATGAAATCTCAATCTTGTTCCTCTAAAAATGAATATAGGTTGTTTCTGTCTAAAGTATCTCCAAATGTTAATAAAATAAAATGCACTTTGTAAAATGAAGAGGTTCTGTAGTTATTGAAGAGTTTTTGATTACAGTAATGTCTTAAATGACAGGTGTAATAGTTTTCAACTCTGCATGCCTGTATGTACAAAAAGAGTTACTTGTCACTGTTGATGGACTTAAGGTCCACAGTGGCTGCAAAAAGATACTTTCTAAAGTAGATTTCAATATAAGTGATGAGGAAACATTGTAAAACAAAGTCCAATAATTTGACTGATAATAAAAGACTAATAATTTGGAAGAAGTTGCTCTGTGGTCTGTGCCTTTGATCCCTCGTCACTTACACTGAATTCACTTTAGGAAGGTTTCTTTGATGGACAGCAGGAACCAGTTTCAGCAACCAATAACATGTTAGCATTGTTTTAAAATGGACTGGGGAAAAAGTGAATCTCTTCTTTAATACCCTCTAAAACCATCTAGGTGTGGAAGTCTGAGGGTGACTCTCTTCCTATGGACACTCTGAGCAGCAAACTGTCACCGATCAGCTCTGAGCAGCTGCTTGTCTCTCAGCAAATGACAGAGAAGCTATTGGATGATGACAGCAGAGCATCTTGGGACATTGAGTTCCTGCTGTCTGAGTGGAACAGCCCATCGCCTGAGCTCAATCCCTCTCTGGACAACAATGACCAGCAGTTCCCACAGTTTGAGCAAAACACAGCATACCAAGAGGCGAGCATGTTTAAGGACCAACCAAGACAGGAACGAGTGCAGGTGAACAGTGGCAGCCTCATGGCTGAGCTCCTGTCCCCTCCTGAACCCACAGTGTCAGTTCAGCCAGAGATGTACCACCATGGTTACAATGATCACCAAACAGGTCGGACTTCATTTCCCACTCTACCCAACGTAGATCAGTTTGGCTTCCCCCAAGGAAGCAGAGGAAACCACAATAAAGTCACAACGTGGGACTTCACCCCTTACTGTCCCCAGCAGCAGCCCTCCATGGTGACCTTCTCTGACAACAGGTTCATCCCAAATCAAGCTGTGACCCCCGAGCCCCGACACTACAGCTACATGCCCCACTTTAACCACAATGCCAACATTTTCTGTGACTACACTCCCAGCCAGGCCTCTGGTCATCTGCCCCTTCACCAGCAGCCCCTGCTGGTTGGACCCCAACTGCCCCATGCTGGGATGGAGGGGAAGCGTGGTCGAAGGGCCATGGGGAAAAAGAGGCCTGCCATCCACAGCTGTGAATACCCCGGCTGCAGCAAGACCTACACCAAGAGCTCACACCTCAAGGCTCACCTCCGCACCCACACAGGTAAACCCTGTGACTCACCACAGAAACAACAAGAAAGTCTGTCATGGTTGATCTCAACACGCAAGTTCATTTACATGTTCATTTGTTGTTAATCATCAGTATGTGCTTTATTGTTTACTCATCAGGAGAAAAGCCTTACCACTGCTCATGGGAGGGCTGCAGCTGGAAATTTGCCCGCTCAGACGAGCTGACACGTCACTACCGCAAGCACTCGGGTCAAAAACCCTACAAGTGCCTGCTGTGTCAAAGAGCCTTCTCCCGCTCCGACCATCTGGCTCTGCACATGAAGAGACACACCTGAAGCTCCCTCCCTCATGCACACACAAACCACTGGCATTTAAACAAAGAAATTAAAAGGCAGACAACTTAATGACTCAGAAATAGTTCTTCTTCTGATTCAAATCAGCACACTGAGCAAGTGCATATGAATGGACGCATATATTAACATATTCTCAGTAACCTGAAGTGTGTACTTCATTATCTGGATGGTTAAAAATATGGGCACACAGTTAGATTTGAAAAGTGACAACACAACCAGTGATGTTTGCCACCATAAATTATTGAGAACAGGCATCCTGGTGGACGTTATTCAATATTGTTATTGTCTGGTTTCTTGACCATTTTTGGTTTGGTGCAAAGCAGAAATGACACAAATCTCATTCAAAAGTTTTCAACAAATGGAATACTCTCTCAGTTCAGATTCCGATGTGTTATCCTAGAAGCAGCTAATGTTGCCTCAAGTAAAGATGAGCATCAGGCTGCAGGGGTCTGCTCTGTTCACTTCTTTCTAGATCTACACCTCCAGCTTTTAGCTCAGCTCCAACCAACACCGACTCTAAGCACTCGGGTCAAAAACCCTACAAGTGCCTTGAGGCAGTTTATCATGTTGTGTCACAAAAGGCTTCATATAGCTATTTCCCCACCAGTGCAACAGTCCTCCCCAAGGCCTTTAAACACACTTTTATGTGTATAACTGGCAGACTTCTTCTTTAATGTGACAGTGTAGGCTTGTTTTTAATTAGCTCCAGTTTAGAATATATGTACTCAGATTAGTTTATTGGACATCAACATCGACAACGAAGCTGTTGGAATAAGTTTTTCTCATTCTCTCTTCAACCCTGACACACACGCATACATGTAAACTTTGAGGACCTCCATTAAGTGTAAAGATTTCTCTATTCTTAAACCTTAACCATCAGAGCCATGTCTGACCTCAGTCCTCATCATATAAGCTATATCTAAATATAATTGTAATCCTAAAACCGAAGACTTAGTTCTTACTCGACTAACTGACAAAGAAAGGACCAAAATGCCCTCACTCTGAAAGTCTGAACATTAAACTGGTCTTCTACAGACCAGTACAAGAACTCACTATCAAGATGTAAAGTTAAGGCGCTTTCTGCAACAAGAGCCGCTCAGGAACACAATGTACACAAGGTGGGCAGTAGACAGCAGACGTAAACACTAACAAAAGACCTGCCAAAAACGTGTGTAACAGAAGTTATAGTTGTGTATCCAGCATGGCTCACTTACTGCTTAGCTGTATCGTCACAGAGATGAGCTGATATCTTTGTCTGATTTTTCTTGCGAGCAAGAACATTACCACCGAATAATGATTGTAAATTGAAGTAAATTATTATACAGCAAATGTGGAGTTTTTTTTTTTATTTTGTCTTTTTGTTTGAGATTTTAATTTAAGATAAACATGTATACTTTTGTTTTCATCAAGAGGAATTTAAAGCTGTAAATAATCTGCATCTTTCCCAGTAGTTTGTCACAATCTCAAAATGGTGGCATATTTATTAACGCAATCTGTTATATCAACAGAAGATACTATATTATTGTATAGTTTTTCTATTGTCAATAGAGTGCTTTAAAGTTGTTTAATTATTGCTTCTATTGTCATAATTCCATTAAACGCCTCCCTTGCTGTAAAATGACCCCACAGTGTACCACGACTGATTCAAGTATCTTCAAAGGGTCTAAAACAGGGTAAACATTTTATTACACCACTGTTTTATAGGGTTGTATGTTTCAAGCCTTGTGTGCAGGCCATCAGCAGTGACTTAATTAACTGATTTAGATATTTTCATAACTTTCCTTTGTGAGTCTTTCTCACAACTCCATGTCTGTTTCCAGGTGTAATGTCTGGCATTGGCCTTTAGGTGGCAGACCTCCATTACTATCAACAGCCTCATGGCTGCAGGCTGGTATCTGTTGACAGCTGTGTCTAATCTGGGTGAGGGTGGGAATCTGTAGGCATGCACTGACTCATCCTGATTATGTCAGATGATGCAAGTTGTCATCACATCATGAACCCCCAGGTTTGCATATAATTGTAGACAATGTTCTAATAACAAGAGGCTACTTTTGTGTATGTTTTGTTTACATTTCGTGTGACTCACGGCCTGAAATCATCATTTATCACCAGTATCATTATAGTCACACAAAACATCACAAATGAAACATTAGAATGCATGAAAGGTTTTGGTACATTTCTGCAGCACTGAATGTGCCCAAGAACACAGAAGGCTCCATCATTCTCAAACGGAACAGATGTGGAACCACCACCAGTCTTCATAGATCTGCCCAACTAGACAAATTGAGTAATCAGGGATGAAGGCCCTCGGCACAGCACTCCACCAATCAGACCTCTATGGTAGAGCGGCCAGACTGAAGCCATTCCTCACTAAAAGGCACATGACAGCCTGCTGGGAGTTTGCACAAAGACACCTGAAGGACTCTCAGACCATGAGCAAGCAAAATCCTCTGTTCTGATGAAACAAAGACTGAACTATGTGGCCACAATTCCCAACGGTGTGTGTGGAGAAAACCAGGCCCTGAGCATCACCTCACTAATACCATCCCTACAGTCAAACACTGTGGTGACAGCATCAGGCTGTGGGGATGTTTTCCTGCCTCTGGGAGTGGGAGACTAGTCAGGATAGAGGGAAGCATACCACCAAGAAAACCTAGGAGTGGCCTTGGGAAAACACTGGAAGTCCTGGAGTGGCCCAGCCAGAGTCCAGACCTGAATTCAATAGAGCACCTAGAGAGACCTGAAAATGGCTGCACACCAATGCTCCCCATCCAACCTGGTGACCTTGGACAATTCTGCCAAGAAGAATGGAAGAAATTTTCCAATGAAAGGTGCTGAGCTTGCTGCTTCATTCTCAAGAAGGCTTGAAACTGTCAATGAGTCTGAAGCATAAAATGTGGCACATCTGAAAGGGTCTGAAAACTTTCTGAATCCACTGTATTTCAAAGGTTTGTAGCAGATTTGTTAAATGAGTAGCTCTCATTTCTTTCTACTTGGCCCAGACACACTGGTTTAGAGGTGGCAATTAGTCTTTATTGAGCACAGAAGTGAACTCCACTCAAGTTTCATTCTTGGTGTATTATTACGGCTATCGCTGCATAAACCTGCTAATCCACTACGGCCCAATAGTAAATGAGCAGAGAAGTGAGCCAGTAACATCTACAGTGCACACACATATCAGCAACGAACACTAACGTGCTATACTCACAGCTACATGAAGTTATCCTGAGCTCAAGGGTACATAATGTGGGACTGACAGGCGATATGAGGACAGAGGACAGTTGCAGAGTTATGACCTGTAGTGACCCGTCCCAAAAAAAAAACCTGTCAGTTAAAATCCTCGTTCTACTTCCACTTTCTCCTTCCCTGTTTACATCAACATATACATCTGGGGAGCGTATTATGCAGCCACTATGCTGTCATGGCATAACTGATTAAACAGTCTGCAAAACAAGCACTAAAGCATGAACAAGACATGAAATACTTCAGTCTGACCAGGGGGCAGCTGCTAAACAGGTACAAGTGGAAACGTGTCCGTAGTAGAGTGCCTGTATCCAGGCCAAGGTTGAAAATCTGAATACCATGTGCTATAAACAGTTCCAATAATTAATGTTTTTCCATACATTGATTTCTTTAGTAACTGATCTGTAGAGTGGTAAGTTTTACTTTCTGTAAATTCCCATTGCATAGTCGAAATTAATTGTTATATTTATCTTCTTCCCTGCCACGCACAGTTCTACTCTCCTCATTCAGAAGTTTGATTTTAATACAATAAAAGGTTCAGACAGAAAACAGCCTGTTAACAAATGTTTAAAAAGCATTTTCTGTTATTCAGTTATCGTATTTTAAAGTGAGTCATTTTTGTCGTTATCCAATTTTTGATTTCATCACATTTACAATTTTATGAGCAAGAAGTGAAAATGCTATTTGAAAATCTTTCACACCCTAAATTGTGCTGTTAAGTTCTTTCATTTCCTCATGTTGATGCTGCATGAATAATAAATGTTTTGTGCTTGTTTTACTTTATCTCTGTGCAGACAGAAGTCCTAAAAATAACAAATAAAAATCTGTGCAAAGTGAAACTTTAAACTCTGACTTGAATCAGTATCTACAGTTATCATAGATTGTGAAATGATTTCAGCTATGATCAATTCTATCCTTTAACATCCTGCAAACACTGCATTGTTTCCTTGTCCCGCAGTCTAAGACACACTGTAACATCCTGTGAATGCTAACACTGTGTGAACTCACCAGAACAACAATATTACTGAGAAGAAGCAGAACAGCCACCTGCAGCTGCAGGCCGGAGGATGCTCTGGCCATTGCTCTTCATACTGCTCCGACTCACCTGGAGCAGCAGGGTAGCTATGCAAGACTACTCTTCGTAGATTTTAGCTCTGCTTTCAACTCCATGCTTCCCCATAGATTGGTGGCCAAACTAGTAGACCTTGGCCTACCCCACTCTACATGCCTCTGGGTTAAGGATTTCCTCTCAGACCGAACCCAGAAAGTCAGAGTAGGCCCACATACCTCCTCAGCTCTTAACCTCAATACAGGATCCCCCCAGGGTTGTGTACTGAGTCCCCTACTCTACATCCTGTACACACATGACTGTAATCCTACCCACTCCAGCAACACCATCATCAAGTTTGCTGATGACACGACAGTGATAGGGCTAATCTCTGAGGGGGATGAGTCGGCCTACCAGGATGAGGTACAGCAGCTATTCAAATGGTGCAAAGATAACAACCTGGCTCTTAATACCACCAAGACCAAGGAACTGATTATAGACTTCAGGAAGAATAAAACAGCTATCCAGCCCCTGCTCATAAATG